>NW_010196775.1:9650-12963 GCF_000695765.1 Mesitornis unicolor
AATCCAAATATTTTGGAAATACTTTTTCCACAGGAAAACATTGAAGCATTTGAAAAATTTCCCAAATCAGAATTTCTCCCCCAGTATGAAAACTACAAATTCTGTTTATTTTTGTCAGGAAGCTCATGTCTGTGTACGGCAAGGTTTGGATACACTTCATTGTGTCCATCGCCTAAAGCACAAGCAGCTACTCCACAAGACTTCAAGTCTAAAGGGCACACTTTCCACTTCATCTCCACACCAGATCTAGGCAGCCTCTTTCCTCCGCCATGGGAGGAAATGTATAAGGTAGCACAGAGTATGTACACGCAAAGGAATAACACTGTAATGAACTTAGGCTATTGCAACCACAAAAGCTTTCAGAAAGCTTTGGAGGAGGACTTGCACTTTCCTGAGCTGAAGTTGAGAGGACTGTAATTTCATGACTAACAAAAACCAAAAAAAGTTTTGGAGAAGATGAATTTTAGGGTTCCGTTGTAGTCTCTGCTACGGTTTAATCACAAAAATTTAGCAATTCACATTTATGATTTATACTTCTCAAGAAAAATAATTCCAAGTATAAAGGAATAATATTTCTACCTAATTCATAACAGCAGCATCATATTTTTCCAGTAGGATGGCTCACAGGGGAGGGCTGCATAGGGATGAGAGCAGGCTCTCATTTCATATTAACCCTCACATCTCTGTTCAGGTCCCATGTAGGGAACAGCCAGCATACTGTATGGAACACAGCCAACCTGGGCAACTGTCACGCGAAAAAATATATCTGCACTGATGAAGGGCAGAATGAGGTGACAGTTCAACAGCACCAAGACATCCCCCTGCCCCAGACAAGGAGAGAGACTCCAGCTTCTTTAGCCACCAACGGGAAAGCTGAGTCCCTCAGTACTGGTAGGACCTCCGTGGTGCAAGAGCTTATGGAGCTGGAGAAGCAGATCGAAATCATCAAGCAGGAGCTGCAACTCGCCATGGACAGGAAATCGGAGCTGGAAGAGTATCAGAGAATGAACAGGACTGCAGAGCTCTAGACAGCATACCTGGGTCTTTCCCTCTTTTCTTCCTTTCTCCCCTTCCTCTGTAAAATTTGTAACACACTTTTGTAATGCCAGAAAGAGGTGCAAAAATAAAGCAGGCAATGTGCTCCTCGCAAGGGCAGAATTGCAGCAGCCCACAGCCACTGCCACTCTCCAGAGTCCTTCTCCTTTCATAACAAGTTTCTCATTCTCCTGGCAAACATCGGCCATTCCCAAGGGACTGGAGAAACAAGGAGCTCCCAGACACCGGGAGTTCCTCGTTCCTCTACTTGAGAGTACAGTGAGGTTCCCACTTTCTTAGCCCTTTCTGTGCATTAATTAAAGAAAAAAAAAAAGAAAAAAAAAAGAAGGAAATTGAAACTGCTCATTGGAAGTATGTCCCTTGTTGGTATATTTTTGTTGTGATATCTATGGGTCTAGTCTCCTATTCATGCTTAGGCTCCTTATGGTTGCCTCATTACGCCAGGTGCTAGTTCTGTGTTGGCAGTCCCTCTCCTCCTCGCACAGGCTGTGATTTCACAAGACAGATTCCTGGTGGCAGTCCCAGTACACACCATTCCCTCCGCTCTGTCAGCACAAATGCAGATGTGGCTGCTCTGTGACTGTGATAAAAGGAACTCACCCAGCTTAAAATAACTTGACAAAAACCAAACCACCACCTCCGTCTGCTTCTGAGCCCTGGTTTGGTTTTCACTCCCAACCAGAGAAGAGCCATGCAGACAGCTGCACTGGCAAATGTGAGGGGATGGGTTCATGGTGAAATAGAGCAAGGATGAGGGGAAGAGAGTGGTGGCAGTACTGTAAATCAGTAATTTCCACCAAAAGTAAGTGTTTACCAATGTGAAACTACTTCCTTAATATTCTCTGTCTTCAGTTGCCAATAAGGCTCCTTCTCACAGCCAAAGTCACACAAAGGGGATCCGATTCATGATTTATTCTGATACCAAGCACCAACCAAAGCCTCCCTGTGGACCAGGGCTCACTGTGAAGGAGAATGAGAGTTGTGGTTTCAAAGGCAATGTGCTGAGTGGAGCTCCCTTCCACCTGGATGATGAGTAAAGGGGAAGGAAGGGTAAGCTGTTCAGCATCTGAATAAATACTGCATCAACCCAATTGACTCTGTTATTTAAACAGGATTTCTATGAATTTTTAAACAATGCTTCTCAACACATCCCGTATTAGAGAAAAATATTGTAACACCATCAGAATTAACTCTGGTGTCCCAGATACATCACTAAATTTTTACCCTCCCTGTATTTCCAGTCACCTGCATGAATGTTGCCAGGGGGGATGTCCTCACCAAGGCATGGTTTAAAGGCAACAGGCAGATCTGAAACTGTATTTTGGAGTTTGTTAAAGGCATTCTACCTTTTTGCATTTTTAACCTTTGGAAAACATTTGCAAATGAAAAGCTCTGCATGGACCACTAAAAGCTGATAGCAGCAATACCCGAATTAGCCTCATCAAGAGTCCATATACTGTTCCCTGCTCAGTCCTTGGCCTCTGCTTTTGGGCAGTGAATGCATCTGCTGCTTTCAGTAGTCAAGTGACATAGCAAGGCGTAATTAGGACATAAAACAGGAAAGTGGGATCCAGAGCCCTGCCCACCAGATAGGTCTGAAAGATTGAGGATGTCCCTTCTCTCTTTGACAAGCTCGATGACTAAAGCCAAGTCACTCAGGTTGCTTTTGTTGCTTTCCTTTACCTTCTCTTCCTCATCTAGATAATCAGCTTTGTAGGAAGAGCTTTTCATTTGTGTAGCATCCAATACCTTACAACCTCCAACATCATTTGGTTAGAACAGATGAACACTGCTCTTTTCATTATTGTGAGACAAACACTAGAAAAGAAATATCTCAGTAGAATTTATCAGTGTGTTCATCAACAGTTTGTTAAATCCTTATCTCTACCTGCATAAGCCCAGAAAAAAATTTTAAAAAACCAAAACTGAAGTTGTAATGATATATTAAACAAAAATGCACTTATTTTAGTTCAAAGTTCCAATCAAAACACTGAATCTTTCAACAAATTACTCTTTATTTAAAAATGAAAAATTTATGTAGAAAAGATCTGTATTTCTGGTGAGTGTCTTAGGTGCTACTTCCATAGCAAATGCAGAATAGGGATTGTTCCAAATTACTGCAGCACCAACTAGGAGCCTTGGAAGAAGATCCAAGTTATTGTTGCATACAGAGACATATTTTGGCATGTTATTTTCTTATTCAACTATTGCTTCTGCAAAACCACTTATTCTTATATATATATATATACACACACAC
>NW_010196776.1:0-292 GCF_000695765.1 Mesitornis unicolor
TGTTAAGTAAGGAAAGATGAAATAATCACTCCGGAAGTTTTTTTAATACAGGCATCTTGGCCTGTATTAAAAACAGTGTGACCAGCAGGGCCAGGGAGGTGATCATCCCCTGTACTTGGCACTGGTGAGGCCGCACCTCGAGTGCTGTGTTCAGTTCTGGGCCCCTCCCTAGAAGAAGGATGTGGAGATTGTGGAGCGTGTTCAGAGCAGAGCTACGAGGATGGGGAGGGCTCTGGAGAACAAGCCTGATGAGGAGCGGCTGAGGGAACTGGGCTTGTTTAGCCTGGAGAAG
>NW_010196776.1:470-8056 GCF_000695765.1 Mesitornis unicolor
CAGGCTGCCCAGGGAGGTGGTGGAGTCACCATCCCTGGATGTGTTTAAAGAGCGGGTAGATGAGGAACTTAGGGATATGGTTTAGGGGGTAGACAGGAACGGTTGGACGTGATGATCTCAGAGGGCTTTTCCAACTGAGCGATTCTGTGTGTGATTCTGTGTGTGTGATGCTCTGGTTTGGTTTGGTTTGTTTTCCACGTTTGAAAGAATGGACACCAGGAGCTGATTTGCTGCAGTGGTGTGGTATCTAATGGTGATTGTTAGGGGAACTGTGACTTACCTGTAGGAGCAGCATGAAGACTCTGGTGATGTTTTTCACCTGGCATATTTGCTGTCATAGCTAAATATTACAAAATCTCAAGTTGGTGAGAATGCTGATTGTCTTTTCTGCTGCCCTGCTGAGAGGATGCGTCTGTTTTTGTGGCTTGTGTCTGGGTTGTGACTGGCAGACATTCACTAAAGCCATAGGGGTTTGGTAAGTACGTAATTTAATTCCAATTTGTGAAATATTAGGAGAAGAATCTGTGAGGCAGTACCCAGGTGTCTGTATTGTTTCTCCTCCTGCCCACTGCTTGCCAATGAGCAGTCAGAAGAGAAGTCTGCCTTAGGGAAACGGCAGAGTTCAGATGTTCAGCAGAACTCTGCTGCTGCCTTGATCCTAATCAAGTGTGAGATAAGGATGGGTCTGGTTACTGCCTTTCTCTGAGAGAAAAGGGATGTGGTAACAGAGTGTAAAATCATGGAGGAGGAGGATTTAGCACTGTCCAAAGTCCATCTACAAGAGTGGTACAAGGTGAAAACTGAAGATGGTTGACAGCAAAGGAAGAAAACTAAAACGACTGTGAGTGCTAGAGGTAGCCGTCATCTGCCTTAAAGGAGAAGACTGAAAACCTATGAGTGCATTTCTAGGAGGGAAATTGTAAAGCAAACCACTGTGCAGTTTTTCAGAGGCCTGCAGCAGGAGCAAATGGCCCCAGGCACCGCTTGTAGTGCAGAAGCATCTCAGGCTGGGCACAGGAGTGAGCAAGGCTGCCTCACGCCAGAGCAATTCCGGATGCTGGAGTCTGCTGAAGCACTTGGGGTTTTGCTGCCGGTGTCTGTGCTGCTTGGATGAGGCAGCGAATGCAGCTCCAGAGGCCCGGCCCTGCACAAGCCCTGTTGTGATGGGCTGAGCTTCAGCCACCGTGCAGAAGGGAACGTTTTTCTCCGCACGCTTTTCAGGTCGCTGGCTATCGTGTATCTGCAGACTGAGGATGCATTTTGACTGTCACGAAAGAGACACCCTTGCCTTTTGCTGTCATATCTGATCAGCTCGTTTAAAAAGCACTTACGCAGTATCAGTTCCTATCCAGCCAAAGACCGATGAGCGGTCTGGTTCTCACCGCTTTGCTCTTGGCTTTAAACCCCTGTCATTTGTGGGCTTCAGAAGTCGCAACTTGTGCTTTATGCGGTTTCCCCTTAAATGACAGTGACTGCAATTGCAAGAATCGAAGAAAAATCTGAAAAATCCAACTGGTACCTGGAGAATTTTGTCACATCGAAGTGGTAGACAAATATTCCCTTGGGTTTTTTTTTCCCCAGCATGGTACATCTCACTAAAAGCAGTCGTTTATCGTAGAAAGCTACAGGTTGTGGGATATGCTGAACTACTTTTCCAGTGAGCTACCCTTGGGAGCTGACAGGAGGAAGATGTGATTCTCAGTGGGTCCATTCCTTGCAAGCTGTGTCAGAGGGGTTGGTCACAACTGTCCCTGCTCCCCTGGCTCGCACAATGACTTCTGAGGGCCGTGCTCAGCAATGCAGCCCTGTGGCCAAAATGCTATTGCTGGAAGCCACAGCTCCAACCAAAATGCTGCGTGATGGGTGTGCAGTCCATGACACTCTCTGCCTCACTCGAATCTCTTCTCTTTTACCTAATTTTTAAAGCACTGGCTTTCGGAGCGCTTTGAGTGTGCTGGTGGCCATCTGAGCAGCTCCCCTGGAGCTCACCTCTGTCTCCCAGGCTTCACCCCCTTGCCTTGTCCTCCCTGAGGAGGGAGCTGTGGACACCCCAGTTTGCCATTCCCAGCAGGTTCTGTCCCTGCAGGCGTTTGCAGCGAGGTGACAGAGGAGCGAGGTCAGAGCGGTGCTGCTGCGTGCTCTCGGCTGCCTGCTGCCGCTGCTCAGGTGCCGAGGGGGCTCTGCTCGGCTGCGGCCCACCCCAGCTGCTCGCTGGTCGCTCTGCATCAAGCCTCAGCGTGTGGGTCGGCCCCAGAGTCCTCTCGGCATTTCCTTGGAGGTAACCCAAGCTCCAGATCCTCACTGGCACAGGGATGGCGACAGCTGCAGCCTTGCTGATGGCCTGTGGAAAGGACAAGGGGATCTGAAACCCTATAGCTCTGCTCAGCCCCCGGGACTGCAGATTCCCCTGTCACAGGGCTCTGCCCAGCTTCCTGGGTCCCAAGTGATCCCTCCTGCCTGAGCAGAGGCTCTGGATGCCTGCAGCAGTTTTTTTACCCACCTTTTGGTGGACCCTCTTGGGTCATTTATTGTGTCTTGAGGCACTGCAGTCCTTTGAGGGAGATATCGGCTCGAAGCCACGTGGCTTGTGCTGGTGTGACAGTTCCCCAGCACCCAGGAAGCAGCTGTCTGTGCAAATAGAAGCATCAAACAGAAAACAATATTTGGCTTTGATGCTTGTAGGAGCTCAGTAAAACCTTTGATCTCAAGAGGGTTTCCTGTTTGTACAGGAAAACCCTTGCGTTCTAGAACGGGAGCAGGGAGTCCGAGCAAACCCCTCCCAAGCAGGAGGGAGCCAAGTAACGTTTTGTGCTCCTCTTCTGCGATGACAATGATCTTCCAGGGGACAGGTTTCATCCCTGCTTTGCACAAGGCTGCATCAAAGGATGTCTTGGCCACGTGCACTGCTTTGGTCCAGCGGTGCCTCTGTCTAGCAGATGGTTGTGCCTTTTGGGGTGAGGGGAGATCAGCCCAGGTTTTGTCCTGGGTCTCTGGGGAGTCTCTTCCCTTCTTTTGCAGAAAACTTTCAGCTGCTTCTATAGGTGCTAAACAAACTGAGAGCAGTCGGTCACGAGAAGTCGCAGGTTGCTGCAAGCCGACCGTGAGCACCAGGGTGGTGCTGGTGCCTTCGTCCCGGACACTGAGAGGTCCCTGCCGGGTGCAGGGGCAGGACAGAAATGCCTCTTGAGATAACGTGGGCGCCAGGTCGCATCAGCTGCCGAGCTGCTACGTCCATTTTTAGCCTGTTCTCCAGTTACCAGCCACCTCCTCCAGCTGCCCCCAAACGTAGACAGCCCAGTGCCTGGGCTGGAGGCTGTGGGGAGGCAGAGGGGGGATCGCAGGCAGGGATGAGATTGATGGGATTTTTGCGGAAGGAGTGAAGGACACCACAAGTACGCCTGAGCTATGGCGTCGCTGTGCTACAACAAGGGCTGCGGGCAGAGGTTTGATCCTGAGCACAATGCCGAGGGTAAGCGGGCTTGCCTGCCTTGCGCTGGAGCGAGCAGCAGCGTGTGCTGCTTTCCTGGTCTGTGGCCTTGGCTGCTGCGCTGCGGGGCCAAACAGGGCTGAGCTGAGCCCAGAGCAGGCAGCCCACATGGCTCGGGAGCTGCTGGGCATGGCGGGTGGCTTGTGGGCAGGATTGCTTCTCCTGAAAGGTTCTGCCTCATCTTCCCTTTTCAGATTCCTGCCTGTATCACCCGGGCGTCCCCATCTTCCACGATGCCCTGAAGGTGAGTGGGGCAGGAGCCGGGGCTGCAGCTGCAGGGAGGGAACTTGTGCCCGGCGGGATTGCCCAGCCCTGAGCAGTTTGTCATCTCCTGCTGCCCAGGGCTGGTCTTGTTGCAAGAAACGAACAACAGACTTCTCCGAGTTCCTCTCCATAAAGGTGAGCAACCCTCCAGCCCAAACACACCCGCTGCTCCTCTGCCCTCTCCCCCTTGCCCCTGTCCTGTCCTGTCCCATCCTCACCCTGTGCCATGGCTGCCCCCTTTGCCTTCCTGGCCAGCAGGCTTCCAAGCCTTTCAGGATTTCCCACCTGCTTCCAAGGAGCCTGCAAGCAAGGGTGCTGCTCCCAAAGTGTGGGGCAGGCATTCCCGGAGCAGGGTGCTGGAAGGGGCTGGGATCCCTCACCAGGATCTTGTGGGATGAATGTGAACACCCCGAGTGCCAGCACAGCTGTGAATGCCTGAGCGGTCCTAGGGGGAGAAGGAGGCAGTGGAGGCCCTGGGGATGTGGGGGAGGCTCTTGCTGCCCTTCAGCTGCCGGGCTGGGGTGCAGCAGATCTGAGATTTGCCTGCCACGGCCCCGGTGAGGCTGCCACACTGTCTTGTCCCTGGGAATACCTGTGGATGCAGCCCCTGCCCTGATACAGGGTCAGAGCCCATCCCCGCAGGACACAGCCACCAGAGCACGGAAACTCACAGGCTCTGGGAGCAGCTGCCTGGATAGGGAGGGCAAAGCGAGTGTCAGGCTTGCCTTGCTGCTCAGGGCTGCACAAAGGGGTTTCACAGCAAGGAGAAGCCCCTTGAGCCTTCCAGCCAAGAGGAGACCTCACATAAGCCAAAGAACAAACCAGTGGAGGAGCTCATCATCCAAGGACCAAAATCAGCTGAGAAGATGCGGCGGGAAAGACCAAGGTGAGATGGGCTTGGCTAACAGTGTCACCCTGCCATGACACTTCTTCTGCATGTGTCCTGCCTGCCGCTTCCTCAGGAGAGGCAACGACACTTACATTGCAAAAAAAACCCAACCCACTTGGCCTTTGTCGCTGCTGCTTCTCAGCTCCGATGAGCCAAGACGACTGCTGCCAATTAAAGTATCCAGGTCTCTGGAGCAGGCACTGGAGAAGCTGAACCTGTCCTCCAAGGACGAGGTGCCCGAGGGCAGTTGCGCAGGTAGTGACAACCTGACGGGGTTTTGCACGGCAGATTTAGTGCTGCAGGCCTGCAGAGCTGTGTCTCAGAGGCGCTGGGGGCTGCAGGCGGGCACGGGTGGCGCTGGCCCTGGCACGAAGCGGTGTTGCTCTTGCAGGGGAGGCAGCTGCCCAGGTGAGAGCTGGCACCACCTGCAAGAATGCAACCTGCAAGGCAGTGAGTAACCAGTGGGGTCCCATCTTTGCCTGGTCTATGCCACATGGCTGGGAGCATCGCAGGGCTGGTGTGGGGGCTTGTGGGGCAGGGTGCTGGGTGGGTGGGAGGTGGCGGTGCCCATCAGCTCCACGTGCTCCTGATTATCTGTCCCCAGAGCGGCTGCCTCTCTTGTCTCCCAGCCATGTTCCTGCATGAGGCCTCCAGATTCCTGTCTTGGTGGAACATTTGTGTTTCACAGAATCACAGAATCACAGAACGTCAGGGATTGGAAGGGACCTCCAAAGCTCATCCAGTCCAATCCCTCTGCCGGAGCAGGAACACCCAGATGAGGTTACACAGGAAGGCGTCCAGGCGGGTTTTGAATGTCTGCAGAGAAGGAGACTCCACAACCTCTCTGGGCAGCCTGGGCCAGGGCTCTGTCACCCTCACTGAGAAGAAGTTTCTTCTCCAATTGAAGTGGAACCTCCTGTGTTCCAGCTTGTGTCCGTTACCCCTTGTCCTATCATTGTTTGTCACCGAGAAGAGCCTGGCTCCATCCTCGTGACACTCACCCTTTAAATATTTATAACCATGAATGAGGTCTCCCCTCAGTCTCCTCTTCTGCAAACTAAAGAGACCCAGCTCCCTCAGCCGCTCCTCATAAGGGAGATGCTCCACTCCCTCCATCATCTTTGTAGCCCTACGCTGGACTCTCTCCAGCAGTTCCTGTCCTTCTTGAACTGACGGGCCCAGAACTGGACGCAATATTCCAGATGCTTGCAATGAAATATGGTACATAGTCAGGATATGGGCATATAGGTAAATGTGTGTGGAATAATTCCCACCTGCATTTAATTCGTGCAGCACAGTCCACTTTGTGTCTTGCCCCCAGGCCACCTTGTATAGGGCTGTCTGCCTGCCCCGAGGTCTGTACCAGAGGGACCGAGCTGTGGGAGGGCTGATGTGCTTGGAAGGCAGCAGAGAGGGGAGTGAACGGGAAGCAAAACATGGGAGGTGGATGATGACATGAGGCTGACACACTCTGGGAAGGAGGAGAAGGGACAGGATGGATGAACAGCCCCTGTCACCTCGGAGCGAGTTCCTGCGATGTCCAAACTTAGAATAGCAGAATTGTTATGGTTGGAAAAGACCTTTAAGATCATCAAGACTGCTTGCCCACTGTCCTGGTGCTGCCCAGCCCTGGGCTGGGACCTCTTGGAAGAGGGCATATGGAAGGGCCACCGCCAGGGCTGCAGAGGTGACACTGGGCTCCTGGTGAGGCTGTGCTGGGTGCCCCGCTGGCAGGGAGCAGGGACCAGTGCTGTGCTGCCAGCCGGGCTTCATCCCAGAGCCAGCCCTCACAGATGCCGGGCCCAGCGAAAGGCTGGTGGGCATCGTGCTGTGCCCTGCGCAGAGATAGGCACTGATGGGTGGACACCGGGCTGTGCCAGCTGAAACTTTCCTCTGCGTATTGCTCCACAGATCTACCAGGGCCCGGAGAGCGACACAGAGCTTTGTACTTTCCATCCTGGCATTCCAGTCTTCCACGAGGGGTAAGAAACAACCCTTTGCTGGGGAGCAAACTGACCTGTCTGACGGATGGAGGCTGCCCAGGGAAGCAGCGGAGTCACCATCCCTGGGGGTGTTCAAAAAATGTGTAGCTGTGGCACTTGGGGACATGGTTTAGTGGACACAGTGGTGTTGGGGGGATGGTTGGACTTGATGATCTTAAGAGGGCTTTCGTGGCTTCAGCAGCATGGCCAGTGCAGCCACGGGTGACACCCCTGGGGGGACAGCTGGGCTGGGGGAGCTGCTGGTTCTGTGCCCCTCTGTCCCCCCACCCCAAAGCCTGCTGAGATGCCCTTTGCTGGTCCCTTGGGCGCTCCCTGCTCAGGCCACCCCACTCTCCCCAGGATGAAGTACTGGAGCTGCTGCGGAGTCAGAACCACGGACTTCAGCGCCTTCCTGGAGCAGCCGGGCTGCAGCAGTGGGCGGCACTGCTGGACAGGGAAGGGGGTAAGGGGGCTCCCAGAGGGAGAGACTGGTGTGAGCAGAGCACCGTTACTGGCACCCACGGAGTGCTCCTTCCCTTGCTCTGCATTTAATAATCTTAATTTTCATAATTGCCCGCACATGACTGCACTGGGTTGAGTGCCTAACCTTCACCCTTCTGCTGTTTAAAATGCTGCTCCTGTGTTCCCAAAATGCCTCAGGTGTTACACCAAACAGGCAGATGTGCATTAGGAAACGGAAAGAGGCAGGAGCTGGCTCCGAGCACAGTGCAGCCAGTGCTACAGGCTGGCACACCGCGATGAGCACAGGAAAAGCCCTGCATAAAAACCCAGAAAGTTTTGACAGCTGAGTGTAGATGACTGAATTTTGTTTTAATTAACCTTTCCCTCTGCAACTGTGTCCTGGGAGGGACCTCATCTACATAGCAACATGGGGCGAAGATCCCAATCCCCAATGTCAAGTGTGTGTATGAGTTTCCTCAGGAATGCACTTGGCTGGAAACAG
>NW_010196776.1:8087-11578 GCF_000695765.1 Mesitornis unicolor
CAGGGTTGAGATGGGGTAGTTGCACCAAAGCAGCTGAGGACATCTCTGAAATAGTGTTGTGTTCCTCTGAGTCAGCACTGCTCCCAGCAGCACTCTTACCCCGCTCTGCTCTTTGTCCTGGAGCAGAAAACACAGTGGAAGTAAAGGAGGCTGCAACGAATGAGCTGTGACATTGTGATCACAGAATCACAGAACATTAGGGATTGGAAGGGACCTCAAAAGATCATCCAGTCCAATCCCCCAATTGATGCAGATGCTGTGTGCTAACTGTCACCTGAGTTTGGGGCTGGGATTCCTCCTGGGGTTTTCTTTGGCTGCCAATGCTGAGGGCTGCAGGGGGATCTTTCTCCTGGTGATGCTCAGAAATGCCTGGTGGGGCCAAAGCTGCCTGTGGCACGGATAAGGCAGAGGTCCTGTGGGAGAAAGGTGCAGCGTAGCCAGTTGGTACTCATTTGTTTCCCAAATTTAGCATGGTAGCATGATCCATGTGCAGCAGCAGCAGCCTCTGCGCTGTGCTCCAGACCGAGTTTTTCTGACTGGGCACAGTGCCTATGAGCTTGGGCACAGCAGAGTGACTCTGGAACAAGAAGGGGATGTCTCTGGTCTTAACACGTCCTTCTGAAGCAAGCCCAAGCACAGCACAGATGACCCTTGCTGCATGAGACAGCCTGGCAGGGGCTGCTGACTTTTGCATGAACCTCCCACCAACAAAACCTGCACGAAAGGCAGGGCTTGAACCTGCTCAGCTGATGCGACCTCCGCGGGCGCTCTGCGAAGGAGACATGCGAAGGAGCATCCTCTGGCACAGACATCTCCTCTGTTTGGGGTGTGCTTGGGCCAGATGCCGTGTCCTGATGGCTTCCTCTGCCTGGCAGGACAAGAAGGCGGTGTCGTGCCGGCAGGACTGGCACCAAACCAGCAGCCAGGTGGTGGTGACGGTCTATGCCAAGAACCCCCTGCCCACCCTCAGCAGCGTGAAAGCCAACAGCACTGTGGTGAGTGGAGATGGGGATGCATGCTTTCATGGCACCTGATTTGGGTGAGCCAACATCCAGGAGCCAGCTGGGTGCCTGGAGCTCTTTGCTGGCCTGTTTGGTTTGTTGTGGCAGCTGGGGCTGGCACTGCTGACCTGCTGTCCCCAAGCTGGAACCTGGCAGCTTCACTGGCGCAACAGCAGCCCAGCCACTGTGCACGGCCGCCCCAGCCACTGTGGCTTGGTGGCTTTCAGCCTCAGTGAGTGTCTTTGCTGGCCTTTAATCCCTTGACTGGTGGTAGAGGTGAACCTGGTGTGCTCTGCAGGGGGTGAAATGCTCCCAGGTGCTGAGGGGATTGCCAGAGTGTTACACCAGAGCCAGGACATGGGATGTGTTGCAGTGCTGGAAGGCAGCTGCTCTGTCCGGGGGAAGAGCTAAGGCAGTGCTGTGCTATCCACTCTGATAACTTCCTGTTGATCTTTCAGCTTGAGGTTCACGTCGTCTTTGAAGGGAATAAGATTTTCCAGGCAGAACTGGACCTCTGGGGGGTAAGATCCTGTTTTCTTCGATTTCCCTATTCCAGTAGTCTGCGTGGGGCTGGGCTGCAACGTTGCGAGGCAGCCTGTGCTCTAGAAGAGTGCAGTCCCAAACACAGGCTCCCAGTAAGGAAAAGTACTGTCTGCCTAGGCAGGATTCTCAGACTTTCAACAAAGCAGCAAAATGATTGTTGCTGCAATTCCTGCATGGTCCTTCCTGTGCGTGGAGCGAGAGGCAGACTTTGACTGCGTTATCGCACAGAAATGCCGCGGCCCCTGGGATGGCGCATTTGCGGAACAACCAAGCGTTTCATAGTCCCACCCTCGGTGTGATTCATTGCCAGCTCCCAAAGCCCTGGAGACAACACAGGTCCACCACGGCTGTCGCAGCAGAGGAACCCGTTTATCTCCAGAGCTCCAGTTTTCTATAGCAACTAAGGCTGATGGGGAAATCAGTTTTTTCTCTACTGAGCCCATAGTGGTGGCACCACCTGGGATCCATGCCAGGCCTGTGCCTGGGCTCAGTGCCTGTCTGACTGCCCTGCATTACCTGAGGCACCCTGGCTACTCTCTTTTAAACACTGCCACTGCTTGTGGGATCATCTGGGAGCCAGGTCGCCCAGGTACTGGCATTTATAGCCACCTTTGCTAGGAAATGCCTTAGGGAGTGTGAGGAAGGCTGTTTTGGAGGCTGCTGGTGGCTGTGCTGATGGATCCTGGACTAAGGGCAGAGCTGGACATCGCCGCTGGCTCTGTAGGTGGGTTTGATCCCAGGCAGCCCCAAAGGCTCTTTGGCCTAGCAGGTCCTTGTCTCCCCCTGCAATCCTACTGTATGTGCAGGCAGGCAGCAGTGTCTGGTGGAGGCAGGGGAGAGCTGCACGCTCTGATTTCTCATCTGCTTCTGGCTAGGGAGGAGCAGCGACTCAGGAATTTGCATGTGCATTTCTTGCCTTTATTTCTGGTGCGTGCTGCCTGTGCCCGTGGGCGGCAGAGCGTGCTGCTGGCTGTGAGCGTGCCCGCGTCCCAGCGCAGCTCACTGCCGTAGGGAGAGGGCTGTACCGCAGTCGTGCTTGTGGCTGCGGCTAGCTGAGCTCTCCTGAGCTCCGTACCGGTGCTGCGGTGCTGCTTAGACATCACACCGTGAAGCTCAGCTGGAGCACGGATTTAATCCTGCTCGGTCTCCTGGCACACAAGGAGAGGAGATCTCTCGTGTTTGTCTGCAAGAGGAAATGCTGCCAGAAAGGGGAAGGATGAGCGTGTGCTGCCTGCCCTCCCTGCCCAGCTCATGGCACCTTTCCCTCTCTCTAGGTCATTGAAACAGAGAAGAGCTTTGTGAGCATGGTCCCTACCAAGGTGGAGATCACGCTTTGCAAAGCCAGCCCTGGCCTTTGGGCCAGGCTGGAGCTCCCTCATAGCAGGTCATCCTGTGGCGAGCATAAGGAGGCTGCCGACACAGAGGAGCCCAGGGCAGCACAGGAGGACTCAGATGACTCCTTGAGCTGGTCGGAGGAGGAGGACGAGGAGCTGGAGATGGGAACACCAAGCAACTGACAGTCAAGTGCTGCAATCGCAGAGCAGGGCCGGCTCCTGGGCTGCGGGGACCTCGGCACCAGCTGGACGAGCAGACCCGGCCCAGAGCTACCATGCAGGCTGCAGCACCCCCTCTGCCTGGGTGAGAAGGGGGACGTAATAAAAACTCAGAGCAAAGGTTATACAATGAAAATCCTGATAGGTGCTTAAGAAACGTCTGTAGGCTGGACCCTGCTCTCTGCCTCTCCCTCACCTGTGCCGCAGGCACAAGAGAAATGTCATCACTGCCTGCACCTCTGGCGGGGACTCGACGTCCTCCTCTGCAAAGACCATTGCAGGCGTGAAACCGCCCGGGGGCGAAAGGTCGGCACGGGCCGAGCAACGGGGAGGAGGCCGCGGGGGCGGGGGTTTCCCGGAGGGGGTTTCGCTGTGGAACGATTCCCAGGGCTGG
>NW_010196777.1:0-2070 GCF_000695765.1 Mesitornis unicolor
GGTGTCTCCCCGCTGCGGGGGTCCAGGGCCCAGCCCCGGTGGGTGGGACCGAAAGGGGCTGAACCCGCCCTCGGGGTCATCCCAGGGCCGCGGGAGAGCGGCCGCTGACAGCTCAGCAGATCATGGGTGCTGCCCCGGGCTCTGTCTGTCCAGGCCCGGCCTTGTCCGAGTCCGAAGCTCGCTGCCCGTCTCCCATCCTCTTCCCCTGCCCATGGGTGCTGTAGGGTGCCGAGGTTCATTTCCCAGGGAACGAGTGACATTGAAGACTCATCCACAGTAAAACACTGGGTGCCCGCTTTGCATACACTCCCTACGCTTGGGCTTGTTTTTTACCTGCAGCCTGGCAGGCTATGGGTTTTTTCGGTGTTAAATACACTGTTAAAGGGAGCTTGAAATGAAAAGAAAAGGGCACTGCAGCTACAGCTGCTGGCTTTTTGTACGTGTATTAAATAAGCTGTACTAGTCTCATTTCACCTCTGAGAATGAGTGCTGTAACGTTCACATTACACACTCAGGCTGAAGTTGCTTGAAGGGCAGCTAAAGCTCTCTGGAAGAAATAAATCCGGGCAGAATTAGCAGACCCAGAGACAATAAAGGCAATAAAGTATTATGTGAGAAGGAGCTGAGAGCTCCAGAAAGCTAAAATCCAACCCCATCAAAAAGCAGATTTAGTTTTGGGACAACCCAAAAGCAGTAGGTATTGCTGAAGCCCCAACCCTGGAGTGCGTCTCTAGGGTATGGGTCGGTTCTCTATGAGAGATTTTTCTTTCGTGTTTTCCAACATGTGAAGGAATCCCACCCGTTTCTGGTGTGCCGCTCTCAGGTACCAGCTCCCCGAGACCACGAGAGGGAGCAAATTCCCCCTCAGCAAATTCCCAGGCAGCTGCAGCTCCTTTTGGTGACAGCCTGGAGAGGACTCCCCCCCCCCTCTCCACTGAGCCGTGGGGCTGACACGAGGGGAAGGCGACTCCCGGTGACCCCAGCAGCCGCTCGTTCTGCTGGGAACAGCGACGATGACATTTTACTAGGAGGTCTTTTAAACCAGCAAAGAAACACGGGGTGATTTCATGGAAAGCTAAATTCAGTTGTGATCTCAGATTGAGGAGGGTGCATGGATGCTACACAGCCGTAACGGGGGCTTTTAGCAGGAGAAGCAATATTTGGAGATGAATCTGGAGCTGAGGCAGAAAATGAAAAGAGATTTCTGCTTTCTGGCCATAGCTTGTGTGGAAGCAGTGCTTGCCGAACACAAGTGGAATACTTTATTTCCATGCTTTGAATGCAGCTCCTGTGTGCTTGATGAAATGTACCCATAAAACTGCAAATACAAGGCAATTTGACTACTGATGGCTAATGCATCATAATGGCTAAGAAAATGTGAGCATTTAAAAACACCCCATTCAAACGTCGGGCATTACCTCCGTTACTTGCACTATAGCAGAATAAATAAACAATATGTGTGTATTACGTTAATATTGTCCAGAATGGAAAAGAACGAGCGCACAATGTGTTACTTGCTTTTTATGACTGATCCATTATGCCCAGAGACCAGTGTGTGCATGAGAAAAAGGGGGAAATCAAAAGCAATTTTTCCTTTGAAAAAAAGCCTACTTTTCTTTTACCAGGTGAATCTTTTTCCAGGATTGCATCTCACAGCAGGAGCCTCCTGCATTCCTCAGGGTGCTCCAAGCCCCAGGGAAAACAGTTTCAAAACTGCACCCACAGTGCAGTCAACCCCAACTGACCACAGGCCCAGTCAACCCCCCTGTGTTCCTGCAGGAACCAAAGAGAAGCGGTGTGGGAGCTGGCACTGCTGCCTAGGATCAACTTTGGTGCAAAGTGGAACAGTTTAGGGACTGCTCTAATCCCTGCGAGTTGTCCATGGCCCTCAAGGGAGAATACAGAGCTGATTTCTCCTGCTGCCAGGACTCCAACGACCCCGTCCCAGACCACCTGGCAAAGTGGGGACATCCAGTCCAGGGAAATCCACACCAGCAATGGCTTAATCTCTTTTAAATTGTCTGAGAGTGGGAGTAATAAAGGAGAGCGAAAATAACGCTCCCCCCCCCC
>NW_010196778.1:0-975 GCF_000695765.1 Mesitornis unicolor
GGGAAAATAAAAGGGAAAAAGGGAAAATAAAGAAATTCAAGCTACCTGGCATTTGCTGAGAAGAAACTAAAAATCTTACTGACTCTTTCAAGTGTAACAGCCCTCCTCTGTTTGCTTTGTATATAAAACATCCCTTTTATCATTATGTTGTTCCTTCTTTTATAAGAAACAAAAAAACAAGGAAAAAACAACCAAACAAAACAGGAAAGAGCAGGGGGCTCTTATTCTGTTCTTTGAAGTGCACCACATGTAAACTTCAAATCATCAACTTCAAACCCATGGTTGGACTCTATAATCTTAAAGGTTTTTTCCAACCTAAATGATTCTATGATTCTGTGTATTTAGTGTACGGTAAATAGCCATTTCTAATACTGCTAACCTTAAATTAGCACACTATCATTGCTCTCTGGAGAAGGAGTGGATCAAGTCTTCCACTACCTACTGTATTCTAGATGATCTATACATTTTTGAAGTGAGAATAAAATGATACCGTGATGATCTGGTCTCACTTCAAGGCTGTAAATGCCTGCACAAGGTTCAAAGTAGCAAAGTGCCAGTTACTTTTACTTTGGGATCAAAAGATTCACAATCTCGGATGTTATAAGGTCATCCACAAAGTGTTTCTCTTCTAAATTATTTTAGTGGAATGACAGGAGATTCAATCAGAATTGTCCTGGTTTGAGCTAAATAGAACTAATTTTCTGTTTAGTGATTTTACTTTTCAGCTCAGTCTCTTTTAAGTGACTGAACTTGCTGAAAACTGGCAGCATGTTTTCCCAAACAGCGCTGCTAGAAGATATGCTCAAGGTCAGTTGTCTCATCCTGGGTGCTGTGTCTGCGCCTACGGGGGGGAGAAGCGGACCCAGAACTGACCAACGAGGTATTCCGTCCCACATACGGCATACTCGGTATAAAACCGAGAGATCGCGAGGGTCTCGTGCCTTCCTTTTGCCTTGTTTTTCCACCGTTCCTTCC
>NW_010196779.1:0-2253 GCF_000695765.1 Mesitornis unicolor
CGGTCTGGGATTCTGTGATTCTGTGACTTTGCTGTTTCTGGCAATCCAGATGTCGTAGTTAAAACAACTTCACTTTCTATTTCAGCCTCCATACTGAAGTACAGGTGTGATAGCACGGCCGTATGCTTTGCTCAGGATTTCACCCACACTCCTCTGCTTTGCGTGCTGTTCTTCACCACGCACTGTTACAGTGTTCCAGGCTGGGCATAAACCAACAGCGTGGCCATATCCCCTCCTCTTGAGATGCACCCCCAATCGTTACAGCTTTGGGCAGCTGAAATGAAGATTAAATTAACCGATCTACTTAATGCACAACTTGTGTATTTAAGAGTCCTCCCAAACCAACTCAAGTTTCTCCGTGTAGTTTAAGACTTCATAGCAAGAGGAATTTGTAGCTTTTGTGCCCACTAGCATAGGAAGTGCTGGTCTGGATCAAATCTGAGATAGTTGAACCCACTGATGTGTCAGAGGTTAATGTTCAAGGTTAATGACTGCCTCAACTGTGTATGTCATCGTTAATTATTATATCTGCATGCCTCTTTAGAGAAATATATCCCTATAAATTATGTATCTTCCTCAAGTGTTCAATTATGGTTTACTGGTGCGTTCTGAAGCCATCCAGGGCCCTGCCTTATCCTCTGCTCATCCCAGCATGTATCAGAGCAGCCTCAGGGCTGCTTTAACTGCGCTATCCCAAAGCTTCCATCAGCCTTGGGAACTGGAGAATGCTGAAAGCACACAATACTTCAGCCTCTCCCCAACATCATCCTTGAATCCTGGCTGGGAAGACCTCGGATGTGCTGACCCTAACAAAGAACAAGCCCTGTGAAGGGTTTTCTCAGGAGCAGTCGCACACACGCCAGGACTTTCTCAGAATCTGCCACTGAAAAAATGCTCTTTTGACCCTGGACATAGCTACGTTATTTCTTCCTCTGATTTTTTTTTCAAAACACAAGGCAAGTCAAGCTGTCCCAGCATGGAGGCTTTCCAAGTTGAACTTCTGCCCAGGACAAAGAAAAGTTTTCACAGTTAAAAACCCAAAAAAGAGAATTCAGAATGAGCGTGACAACAGACCGTGAACTACAGCCGCATGTGGGGAATGGTCTCATTTGCCCATCACACTCTGTGCTTTGGAGACCCAGTTTTGGCTAAGGAGCAGGTGAGCTCTCCGAGTCCTTCGGGGCCTGCTGTTGCATCAACTTTCATTTCGCAGTGTGGAAAGCTGAGACAAAGGAGACGAGCACAGGGATCCCACTGCTGCTATTCTCCCCACCAGCTGCTTCGTGTTAGTCCTGCACATCACCGTGCTGCCCCAGTGGTACCAGTACGGTGTTCACTGGGACCGCGCAGAACCACATCTCCAATGTGATCCCATCTTTCACTCATCCTGTCCCTGAACCATTGCATTTGGCAAACCACAAGGCTCCTCCTTGGTTTTTTTCCAGACTCCTGCAATACTGGTACAGTAAGAGTTTTCACCACGATGGGGCAAGCTGGTGCTTCATTTTCTTTGCTGAGAAGATCTACGTGCATCTCCAGGGTCTGGTCTGTTGCTGCTGTTCCTCTTCCCCAGCTGAGCACTGGCAGCTCTGCTGGCTTTTCCTTTTTGATGTAATTGTTTGGGGCAGGATGTGGTCGTGTTGTGGCCACGCCGAGGATCTGCAAGGAAGAAATAGGTGGTTGATATTCCTATAAAGAACACTAGAGGAAAAGAGACAGCAGGGAAGCAGGAAGGAAAGGAAGCTAAATATGTACAATTACTTCAGTTGTTTCTATTGTGATGGCTGTGTAACTGAGCTTAGTTTAAACCCATGTAAAACAGTCCATCTGCCAGTAACTCCGCCCTCCCGTTGTTCCAAAACTATGGAAAGAGCTAGAACACCTACCTCTCACACCAGCTCACAGGCAACTCTATTTTTGAGAGCAGCCCCTGTAATTAGGTCTGCTTTTCCTCCCCCTTCCCTGGGCTCCTGCCCACGCACCGCAAGAAAACACCCAGACCTGAGTCTGGGATGACAGCAGAGGGGTAGCAAAAAGGGAGAAAAGAGAAGAAAACATCCCCAGGAAGTGAATCGATCTCAAAGGCTCAAATTCAGAGCTGTTAAACTGGGCTTGACACCTTTCTCCAGTGTCACAATTAACTCATGTGCTGAAAAATGGTTCAGTGTTGCTTAATTTGTGCCTACTTTTTACACGTACCCACAGATTACAGTAATCCTACATCATGTATTAGTAGTAGGAAGTAAAAAAAAA
>NW_010196780.1:0-15519 GCF_000695765.1 Mesitornis unicolor
CTGGAGCATAGGTGGTTCAACCTGAACATGAAGAATAACGTCTTTACCATAAGGGTTACAGAGCACTGGAACAGGCTTCCCAGAGAGGTTGTGAAGTCTCCTTCTCTGGAGACATTCAAAACCCGCCTCGACGCGTTCCTGTGTGACCTAGTCTAGGTGATCCTGCTCTGGCAGGGGGTTTAGACTGGATGATCTTTCGAAGTCCCTTCCAACTCCTAATATTCTGAGATAAACTACAGTTGTGGCAAATTTATGCCCCATGTAAGATCCCTACGGCTATGAGATCATAGACTTCAATTAGGGAATGAAGACTGCTGTGTAACAGTCAAAGGCCTTTAAGTCTAAGAAAGGGGTTCTTCTGCTTTCCAAACAGGGTCAAGCTCAACACTGTAATAACAATGTTCCAGGTTATATCAGGCAATGGTTTAATTCGGATCATAGCCTACTACCTTGTTTTTCCTTTAGACATGTTTTTGTTTTATTCCAGTTCTTGGTTCACTACATGCTTGCATTATGTTAGGCAACTGCAACAGTCAAGTGAAAGAGAGAAAGAAATGGGGTATATTAATTTATTTACTCTTTTAGATGTGAAGCCTTGCCAACTACACAAAATACAATAACCAATGTACAGACCTTTCCAGCACATCACATATTCAAAGGTAACTTGTATACATTGCCAAAAATGCTAACTCATTCATTTCTCTTTGAAAGCCAGGCGGTCGCCAAAAAAAAATGAGTAGTGAAAGTTGTCACCTTGACATTGTTTTGGATCACAGTAAAGGAGTTGTCTTAAAGCCCTTATAAAGAATGATCCCAAGTTGTGCGTGAAGCTTAAAATAAAGGAGCTCTGACATGAATTCATGACTTGTGTTGACACAGGGACAAGCCTCAAAACAAAATTCATCCCATTGTCTATCCTATATAAGTTGCATTAGGCTTCACAAAGCTTATATTCTGGAAAGACGCAATTTCCCATGAATATTACATCCTTAAATTTTATATATAATCACTAGAACAGACTCAAAATTACAAAACCCAGAGATTAAACAAAGCAATGTATATGTTGGGATACCTGATTTTTTGCAAGGATGTGAAAACTTTCACTAGTGTGCTCTTAGCAGGAAAATTATTTCAAGTAAGGCCAAATTTTTATTTATTTTGAAACTTAATTTTTGCATTTTAAACCAAGTTAAAATAATTTTCTTCTTTAAGTAGAAGTAGTGTTTTAATTTCAAAATAGAAAAATGCTTGAAATATTAATCTTTTTTCCCCATTAAAGAGTTGACCTCCTTCCTTTCCCCTCTGGGGAAATGTGGGATTTAAAGTGACAGATAAAAACAGAACCAAAATCTTAAAATAATTGTAAGTTGGAAAATGCCAAAACCAAAATTTTGGTTAAGAAATAAAATCACATTAATGCCCATAGGAAATTAAAAGATATGCATTTCCAAAGTTACCTAAAAAGCTTTTGGTTTCTTTTGAACTTGCATAAATTGTGAATTATATTGAACCAATACAGCTTGAAGTATATTCCAATATGCCCATGGTCATGCTATGCTTATTTCAGGCTATGACTATTTTATAAGAGAACTCTGCTCACACAATCATGTTCATGTATGGTAATGTGCACATAACTATAACCACCAGACAAACAATGCACAATTTATATGTTGATGCACTTAAGATAGTGGAAATGCTGCTTCCCTGTCTACAACTCCAGATTTTGGCAGGTAGGCATTGCCCTACCATTTTGTTTATTGTTTTATTTATTTTCTCTAGTCATAGCTCTTTTAGATTACCTGAGCAAGGCTTCCTAAAGGAACAGAACCATAGGAAATGGACTGAAACTTCTCTCTTGATCCTCCTCTAGGGCACTGCTGCCTGCTTACCTCAGTGCTCATGAAACACATTAGCACCAACTCTTGTGCGCTGATACTTCTTCACTGCTTCAGCAAAGGACTCACAGCCTCTCCTGTCCTCTTTGCTCCCTTCTCATTTTGAGATGCAGGTGAAGGAAATTCCAGCATTTTACTTGCAAGTGGCAAGGAAAACCTCTGTGCACTTCCACTGTCTCTGTGTCCACTTCAATAATTTGTGGAAGCAGTAAACCAGACTTGTGAGAGGGGTCACACTGTGCAGCTCAAGCACTCGGGCTGTTCCTGGTCAGAAGGAACAGCTGATACATGAAGCACTCCTGTGTAGCTCCTACTGGTCCTCACAAGAGATGCCATTTTTCTGGCAAGTGGGACAGCCAGGATTGTAGAGAAGGTGGTTATCAAACGGGCTAGGGGCTACATGTCTGTCTGGGGTCTGTGACAGACTTTGAGAGCAGGAACCAAATTTGCCATTGACAGGCTTTCAATTCTTGTTTGATTCTTTCTATAACACACGTTGACAAGTAAAGAGTTGCCACTCTGTAGTTGTCACGGTGCCTGTGTCATGTCGAGGACTGCATTGCATAAGGCACCAGTGAGCAAAGGAAAGCAAGGACAGGAGCAGCTTGCACATGCTATTGATTAGATTAAGAAGACTCAGGCTGCTGAAATCCAAGGAAGTTAAGTGTGTAACACTGCTTAGGCATAGGCAGAAATGGGACATGTTGTATTTTATACCGATACAACACATAATGAGCAGTTTCTAACAAGCATCCCCTTCATCCTCAGGAAAATAACTAATGGATTTTAGGAGCTGAGGAGGCTCTTTCTGTCAGAGGGGTGCGAGAGCACTGTGGAATGAAAGAAAATATGATTGCCATGAGCAGCAGGGAGAAGTGCTACACGCTTGTGTCAGAGGCCTCCGATCTCAGTGGAAGATATTTATAACTCTGCCTCTGAAGATGATGAAAGTAGTTCTTATGCTGAGAAAGGGAACAAAAAGCATTACCTAAAAATAAATGTCCCAAGTCAATGCCACCTATTTCTACATTCCCTCTTTCCAAGCTGGTTAAATGAACTATATCAAGAAACATTTGGGTTGTTCAAGGAGCAATAAGGCCATTCTGGAACTGGAATGGCTTTTACTCTCAAACTCTGCTAATTTATCAGCAGCTTCCTGCACTCTGCGATATAATCTCTCACTGAGTTGAGAAAGGCAATTCAGTCAGCACAAGGATGTTAGCTGATCCAGACAGTGACCAGGGTAAGGTGACCGATGAAAATACACATTAATTGCTCTCCCACATTACTTGGTTTAACTCCTGCCAGTCTCTGCATGAGCATTACCAGGTTATGCTTTGAGCTGACACTCCTTCCACACTTCTCTCTCCACCAGATAACTCAGAGCGGTTTGCAAGCTGAAGGAGAATGAAAACTACCCACAACTGGGGTATGCTCATTCAAGAATTTCAAAGCAGTCTCCAAATGACTTTGCAGAGTTTCACAAAACTGCTGTTTTGTAAGCTATTGCACCCACCTGTAGTATAGAGCCTTTGATGAGTAGGTGGAGCTGGGAAACTCTCTCAGATCCCTTAGTTTGACCATGGAGCAGTCTGTGCTTAGAAGGGGTGCAAACTAAAAGAAAAGAAAAAAAGATAATAAAAACCCTCAAACCATATACAATATACCTCTTCTCCTAGTCACTGTAGATTTAGGGAAGAAATGGCTGACAGTGGTTATTACTGCAGATCACTTCTGTCCTGATTTGATTTCAGAGAACTCCCTGCTAAGCAGCCAGTCCATCTAGGCTAAATGAGCCTGATATGGAGCTTGTTTTCTTTCTCTGAGGAGCAGCTGGGTCATAGTGTCCTCCTCCTTCTCTACCTGTGCAATCCCACAGAACTGTGAGCTACTCCCTCCTTGCAGGTACACTTCTCTGTTGCACCGCTTTGGCACTGGGCCTTCATTTCAAGGCCTTTCAAAGATCTTAGGTCTATAGAACCCTTTCAAAAAATTGTCCTTAATAACCCCAGCTGTGGGAAAACTGGGTTTGAAAGTGAATTCAGGGTCTTCATCTAAGACCTTTTAAACTGATACTTTCATTTGGCTCTACTCTGCATGAAGTGAGCTGATGCAGATCAGGCAATATTCCTTAGAGCTGCAGTCAGAAACCATTGCTGCATTCAATTCCAACAGGTCAGAAGTTTACAAACAAAACCCAAATATATCGTACAATCAAAAGAATATAGTGGTAAACCAGCAAATTGTATGTGCATATCTGCTGTAAAGCCAGCTCAGTCAGTCGGAAGAAGAGCTGAATGAGAAAAAAATTTAACCCCCTCATTTTTTAAACTCTGCTGTGCATTGGAGATGGCTTTTATGCTCCTCTGTGGTGTGGGCTCCAGGGAGGTGGACGTTCCCATTCTGGGTTAGCTCCTGCACCACTCAGTGCACTGGCACTGTGTGACAGTCACCTGCTGAAAAAATCCACCTAGCTTGTTGCCAGCCAGCTACATGCAGGCGGCCTTTGAGAAATGTAATTTCTTGAAGTAAAGGAGAGGCTTCAACTCGGGAATTTAAAAGGGTTCCTGCTGCTGAGGAAGCGGAGGACACACACCGGTAGTTCTGGCAAACCCCAGCAGATGGCAATGGCAGATGGACGTATGCTGTGTCACTGCAGAGCACTGCCACCAGATACGGCGACATTCTTCCCTGCTTCTCAGCCCTTGTCACAAGCCAGGGAGTCGGTCCCCGCTAACTGCTGGAATAAAACCTACCTAGAGCTGAATCAAGACCCAGCAGAAGGACCAGCAGCACACAACGAGCCAGCAGCACCAACAAAGCTTTCCAGATCTGTCCTGAGTGACAAAAGTCTGTCAAGCAAGGCAAGGCGTCCACAGGGTTGTCACTGTAGGGTCAGAAAACACAGGTGGTCTTGCTGCGCTCTTTTAGAGAAAACAGGTAAGTGAAGCTATATTTCTTCTTTGGCACATCCACAAATGCAAACCGGAAAGACTAAGCTGGAATTGGTTAGTGTGGAGGAGGAATGGGCAAACAAATCAAGTGGAGACTGACATCAGGAAAAACCCTGACTACTTTATTGCCATTCATGGAAACATTTTCATTTTGAAATCTTAATGGTAGCCTTGATGTCCTTTTGAAAGGGACAGAAAGTGATTCAGAGCAGAGTATGTTCAATATATACATACCTAAAAACGAGAGCCATACTTAGAGACAGATAAGCCGGACTCTTTTACATTGGATGTTTGCACTTCTGAGTACAAAAACTTGGACATCTCAGTTTGGGGCTGAAAAACAGAAACATCCAGAACTAGCAACCACTTTAGAAAACGCTGATAAGATTGTATATCACATGCACCGAGACGCATTGACCATTCATTATTTATGCAGACATGCCACAGAAGTATGTAAGAATACCTCTTTTGACCAAGGAAGGATGTGAAGAAATGTTTACAAATCCTTTCACAGCAATAACCATAAATAACAAGTAAACAGTGACAGGAGCAACTGCTGCTGCAATATTGCTTTCATTTGTTTGTGCGTACATCAGTAGGCGCTGCGAGGGGAAATGACAGTCGGAGGAGAGAGAAATATGTTGCCAGGCAACACAACACCCCGGTCTGGGGACCCTCTCCCCTGCCTGGGAGCAGACAAAGCTTCCTGGGCCTCCTGCCTTTAGCACACAACTGCTCTGGACACTGAGAGAGGCTGCCAGAGCCAGCATCCGTCAAGGCAGAGTGGATGGAGCCAGCATCCATCAAGTGAGAGTGGATGGAGCAGCAGTGGACATGGGCAGAGTGAGCAAGGAGAAGGGGTGAGACCAGCACCTCTAATAGTTGAGGAGAGGCTGTGGAGACCAAGAGAAGAAATGGCAATTTCCCTGAGGAAGGATACAGAAAGGTGATGAAGGGATAGAAGTGAAGCCAGGATGGAGCGGCCAGCCTGGGAATGTGGCTGATCCAACAGCGCTTGGATCAAACACCCTTCCAGCATGGAAGGGCTGGACTCAACTGGGGCTGCCCCGGCTGGAGAGAGAGATGGAGAAGCATGGTAGAAGGGATTGTTTTGTTTTGAAACATGCCTGTGGAAATATGGCGCTCACAGTATCCACTGCTTGTGTTATATTTTCTTGAGGGAGCTGGCATCATGGTCTCTGCATGCTCTGCAACCTGCCAGATGGGAGGAGGGTGCAGAGTCTGGAATTTAAAGCTCAAGAGTGGCAGCTGGGTACCTGCCCCTGTTCCCGTCTCTGTCATTAACCTCCTCCTGTTAGCATGGCCAGGTCACACAAGACTTCCAAGTGAATCCCAGGGAAGCAGGCGCACCACCTGAGGGAAATCTGGGAGCTGCTGAATGCATCACTACAGCAGGCATTTTGGAAAAATGTCAGGTTTTCAGTTATGACAATGACTGGGGCTGCTACATTCCCCTGGCAGCTGGGCTTAAGCGAACACCACCCTGAGACAAACATTTACCTACAGGGTCTCTGAAAAGTTGAAGATGCAGACAATAAATAGTAGCACCCAGTTGTCTGTAACACAAGCTGTCCCAAAGAGCTGGCCAAGGCATCGGATAAGGTTGAGCACGAGCACAATTTACCTTCAACCTCATAAGCATAGCTGTTTTCCACAAAGATGAAATTAAATGTCCTTCTGTATGGCTAAAAAGACTCCCTAGAGCTGAAGTGGTTCACTAATTAAAATAGCTCTTTGTCCAAGGTTAGCAAGTCAAAAAATTGCAAGGGCTGCATTGTCACAAATTCAGTAGATGTTGTGAAGGGAGACAAAAGACATACAACCAATACATCTGCAAATCTCTTGCTGAATCTCCATTAATCCTCTGCATTCCAGATATCAGAGCAGTCACGCTGGTCTGGGGATCTGCTTCCAGTTGGTCAATAGCAACAGCAAAATCTTTAAACCTCCTTTTGATCCAGACATAAGTCACATAGTATCTGCATCTCACAGAGCAGCCCTGGGTTCTTCTGACCTGCTGCCAGCCGGAGATGCTGTACGCAGAGCTAGCGGGACAGCGTGGCACAGGGAGTATCCTAATGTCCGGAAGCACCACTGACTCCCAGCTCCATCACTTATTCATGAGTTGTTATTCACTGCTGAAATGCTGCCAATCTGTACTACACAGGCAGGCAGGCAAGATGATCATATGGGTACACAGCAGCTCTAGCCTGTGAATGAGGTGTGGTGCAGAAGCCAGGCTGATTGCCATGGGACAGAGAATATCTAGGAGAGCTGCTTCAGATCTCCAGGCTTCCCATCTCCAGGCTGGTAGCGTTTGCAGCATGCATTAAGTATCTAACAAGGAAAAACAAAGGAAAGAATGGGAAATAATTTGCTATCCTGCATTTTCTCCTCTTCCGCTGAATGGGAGAGGCAGGGTTTGCAGGATTCCCTTCCTGTGTTAGACTGTACCTCTCTGGAGATTTACTTTTGTTTGTTCCAGAAATGTTCAGGTTAGGAGCAGAAAGAGGTCTGAGACATGGGAGTTGAGGAATATTTGGCCCCTACCCAACTGTACACCCCAGGTGTTCCCTGATCACCATATACACACAGCTTTTACACTGCAATGCAGATATGTTTGTGTGTGCACCATTTTCCTGAGTGGGTTCTGATCACTTCTCCCAAGCTGCTACACCTCTGGGCTCCTCAGAGCTGAGAACAGGTGAAGACATTTTGAGAAAAAAACCACATGTGTTTTAGCAGAAAAGTACCATTTTACCAAAAACAACCCCTCACTGTAATTACATAAAGGTACTTCTCATAATAACCTAGATTCCTCTTTTTGCTGCTACTTTGAAAGCCTGCTATGATTACAATAGGATATAATGCAAGATCAACACAGTTTATGTTTATAAATGCATGTAAAATATATTATGCTCTATCGCAATTCAGAATTGCATCCTGGGTATATCCTTACAATGTCCAAAGTAAAAAAACCTAATGATCCCAAAAGGCTGTAAGGAAATCCAAGAGGCCTGTGGGCATGTGGGAATTTATGTCCATAGCAACTCACATTAACACCGATGGGAGTTAAAGCACATCAATCTTTTGTACACTCAGATGAGAACACCATGAACCAATTCTTTCCTGACTTAAATCCAGTATTGATGGAAGTGACATGAGGCTGCAGAAGGTGTAGATCAGGGAAGAATCTGAACTTCTGGCTACTTCTCTATTTAATCCTTTTAAATCTGCTCTGCCACCACCATCAAAAATAGTCTCATTTCATTCCACCAGCGTCCAGAGGATGGGGTGGAAAAATTAGGATCTGTTTTATCATTTGTTAACACTGCCACAAAGCAGGGGATTCTGAACAACCAGACCTTAAAATGAACCGTATAAAGCAGACTCTTCATCCTTCCTCTGAGGCTCCACGCAAGATATATATGAAACAACAGCAGACATGGGTTACAGCTGGTATTTACGAGGTAGAAATAGGAGCATTTGAAGGAATAAATGTATTTTCTCCCTCTTTCACCTGCTTCATAGTTCTGATAAATTTAAAGCCCAAGTATGACCCACACAGGCCCTTGTTCTTTGTAATTGTTGAAAAGCAGAATAAATTAATAAACTGCAGAGCTCACTACTGCACTGCTGTAGCTAAACTGTTTTTGGTACATGAGCTAGCCTCATACATTGTAATAGTCTGGATTTACTCTACAAATGTCTCCAGTGAAATATATGAGAGTTCAGATATGTTTTCCCTTCCAGCCAGAGGAGCCTCTCTGTTCATCAGAGCCTGTCTCCTGGAATATGTTTAAAACTAAAAGATGCCTCATTGCCACTTGTGACTGGTCTTTAAGAAGTTACACCCCAGCACAGAATGAACACTGCTCTTTGCAAAGCTCTTTTCAGCTCTTCCAGAGACAAAAACTGAGCAGCTCTGACAGTGTAACTCCATTAAAAGGGTTTATTTGACCAGCCTAGTTTCATGCTTAAAATGCTTTTGGTCTCACTGCCCCACCGTCTGCTCTCTCGTGACAGCAGTTCTGCCACCCCGCTGGGATTTGCCCTCACTGCTGGTCAATGGGAGCTTCTCAGCCTCTTGGCTCTGGTCTGCCAGAGACGCACAGCTCAGCCAAGCGCAGGACCACTGATCTGCCCCAAATCCTTGGGCTACTCAGGCTCTCGGCTCTGAGACACAGCCATGAAACCAGCAAGTCCTGTCCCTACCCAATGCTTCAGTTTCCACTGCTGTAAATTATGTTTAGAGAAACTTGTTTCCCACTGTTGGGGCATATACACATCGTAAAAGCTCTGGGCATCTGAGGTACTACTGTATATGCACAATCATAAATAAACCCAACACCCAACTTTGTTTCGTATATGATCGGATTTTCTATTCTGGGTTATACAGGGAAGAAGCAGAACACTAGATCATGTTGCCTGTGGACTACACATGACCAAAAGCAATATAAATGTATAGGCAACTACAAACTCTGTACTAGCAGTAGAAAGTGAATAGTCTTAAGCAGACTCTATCATGGCCATAGTGGCCAAGCAACTTATAACATTCCTGTGGATTTAATCCCCTGCTTGTATTCCTGCCTACTTTTAAGTCAATCTTGCATGTCCATTGTCATTTTGAAATTCACATCCTTTGAATAAAGTCAGGAAAAAACCCCATGACTTCAATGTCAGCTGGCTTTAACATGTATAGCTCTTGTGATTTTGACTTTTCAAGCTGATCTTGCAACCTTTTAATGACTGTCTCTGTCAGAGTTTTCCTTCACTTCCCTTATCAGCAGGGTGACAACTCTTTGAACACTCTGAGCCAGCCCCTGAAAACACAGGGAAACTGTGTGGTTGGAAAGCCAACTCCATACTACAACAAGAACTGCAAATAAAGTGCATAAATCAGCAACTAAAGAGTTACTAAACACAAACATCCAGCTGCTGTTGTTACAGGATATCTACTCCTCCAATCTTTAGAAAGAACAATATATTGAATTAATACCCAAGAAATACAATTTGGCAAGGTAAGGTAAAATAGCTGATTTAAAGTCCTTTTTTACATTAGCCTTTAAAATTAGCAAATTTGGCTAAAGTCAGTGAAATATCCCACTTCAACTTCAGCTGGAGACAAAGTGGTTAGATAATTGTGGAGACCGGACAAACATTCTGACTTTGCTCCTGTGGTCGTAGGGGTTCACAAAGGCTAACAACATTAGGCTTCCTGTTAGTTAGGGCTAGCTGATGAAAAAAACATTCCCCGAGAAAATCCCTCCCGATTTTAGGACTAGGCATGAGTTGCAGGAAGTGCACTCCAGGCAGTAAAATGAGGGGAGATATTTCTTTCTTTCTGAGTTGTTTTACCCTTTGAACTGCCCTGAACAATTCCTTTCTGCACGCTGACTACCTGTAAGCAACTGTCATGTCATCAGCAGGAGCCCAAATTGCACTTTCAGAAAAACCCCTGAATCAAGCGCAGGGACAGTACAAAACTCTGCTCCCCCTCGCACCTCCGGCACCTGCTGCTTTGGAGCGGCACTGCTAGCGATGGACACAGACCTCACTGCGCCAGACTCTGTGCACACACAGAACAAAACCTCTTCACCCCAAGAGAGACTGCAACTGAAATGTAAGGGGCAAAGGAGCAGCTGAGTGCAGAGAGGCAGGAGAGACTGATTTTGTTTTCTCAGGCGAGAGGCAGGCAGAGCTGGCTGACTGCATTTGGACTTCCTCAGGAATTAAAAACGGCTGTAATTTTGCGCTCTTGTTTTAAAAAGTGAGGCTGCTTTATTCCCAAGGCAGACCTTTGTAGCAATGCTGAAAAGTGTTGTAATTGTCCCATCTGTTGTATTTCCTCATTGCTCACTCGAGCCCTCTCTCTCACATCCACATCCTGCTCCACACGGAAGCTGCGGGACCATGGCTGGTGATTCAGTTTTGCTCGCGGCCGTCTCTCTCCTTTCTGCCTTCCAGCAATGTAAGATCTGTGGGGGTGCTTGGCGGGGGCCTGGGGAGGTTTCCACCGGGGCTGAAGTGCTGGAAATTATTTTATGATAAACCGGCTGCTCCGCAACTTTAATTTCTGAGAAGTCCTAAAACTGTTCCCACCGGAGCACTGTTTACCTGCTCTATAGACTGAGAGGGAGTTGGCTCAGTGGGACAGATCACTTTTCCCTGTGGGAGAAACTCATCTGTTTTCAATTCTGTTTGCTGCCTCTTTGGAATTGTCCTATGATGAGAGCTTGTAACTAGCTGTAAAGTTACCCCAAAGCCACATTGTGTCTTGGTTTTTGATTACTATTGAGAACCTCAAAAGTGAGAGTAAATTTGTGAAATCAAATACGCCGATGCTGGACTGAAAGTGCTATAAAAACTGTTTCCTGAAACAGAGACGAATACTAAGTATCTGAAATGAAAGAAGAAAGCAAACCTTTATACCAGGCAGCCATAATGTCAGGTATTCCATATTATGTCCTCATCATTATATTTCTTTAAGATCTAAATGGATTTGTTTTATCCCATGCTGATATGCCACTGAGAATCAAGGACTAGGGAGAGAAGTGGGCAAGTGTGAGATGCTCTTTTTGTGGTCTATTGCTCTAAAACTGTGGTAGCATTTCTAATGCTTGTCATTATTTTCTTTGAGATATGTTGATTCATACAGTTGTGTTTACAGCAGGAAACAAGATACACTTTGAATGCATTTGGATGAGATTAAGAGCAAGTTAAAAACAGTTCCTCTGCCTTTTTTCGAATATCTATAGCACTGCCAATTTATCTAACAATGTATCTATGTGGCACGACTGGTTTTTTTTTCTCTCAGTCTCAGCTACTGAAATAACATTTGTACCCAGCAGAAAAAAAACAACAACTTGAGACTCCGACCCTTCCAAGTTAAAAGAAGCCCAAAACAACAGAAGGCAAATAAAAATCACCTCAGATTTACATTCTCTTTTTCTGTCATCAGATCAGCTACAACATACCCTTGCGATCTTTACAGACCATTTCTATCTGGTAGCAATATTTACCATCAACTTCTGTGAAAGTTCAACATGCCTGTCTTGATTTTAAATGTAGAAGTGTGAGGGATTAAAATCAAACAAGCAAACAAAGATAATCTGAAAAAAAAACAACCACTGCAGTCGGAAAACTCAAGGAATTGTACAGATGCTGAGACTGGAAAATATCTATGTTGTTCTTTGTGATGGTAAATCCATATTAGTTAATCTTAGTTAAATTCACAGCAAAACCAAGATAACCAGGGTTTTAATTTACATGAAGCCAGAAGAGAAACCTGTGTAAGAATCAGATCTGCTGATCTGATTTAAATCATCACAGCTTGGCTTACTTTCAGCATGCTTTCTAGCTTGAGTAAACCAACACGGATTAAATTTACAGGAGTTCAGATGAATGTTGTGAAGCTGGCACTGTGAGCATATGTTAAAGCCAGTTCAAGCAGGGGAGCAGCTCAGCTCTGTTCACTCTTCTGTTCGTTCTGCTGAGAAAGGTGCTAACGGGCAACACGACCTCCCTGGAGCAGTGCTGGGAGACAGGTTTCACTTAGCAGTCATCAGAGGTACAAGATTCAGTGTCTCAAAACCAGGAGTTGTTCAAAGAATCAGGTCAGGCAAAGATTAAGCTGTGCAAGAAATGCTCTAGGGTAGAAAGAAAGAACAAAAACAACACGGGAAGTGGTTTCCAGTCATGAATCCAGTTTTAAGCAGCTAAGATTGCCTTGGGACATTAGTGTTTTGCAGACTGATGGGAACACAAGGGAATCCAGTGAAAGGACAGGGTGAATCCCAGTCATTGATATTGGAGAGAACAGGGAGGACAGGAGTCCCAGTACTCCTCTATTTTGAAGCATCTCTCTGAACTAGCACCTTTTATAATCACTCTTAATAATTTCAGGATCCAGCAAGACATTATTAAGAAGTATTTGATTATTTCTTAAGGTTGTTAGGCCAGGCCAAGCAAATTAACATGCACTGTCATACACTGCGAAGCAGGTATCGGCTTCTCTACAGGCATTATAACACATATTAAGAGCTTGAGAATAATGTTCCTTGATAGCCTGCTTTGGCCTATATTTTTGGAGTAAACATATTAACTCAGTAACCATTAATGCCACCTGAAGATGAAAGCAAAAAAAGCAAACAAAGGCAAATCAAGCATACTTTGTAACTACCTCAGTCATGTAATTTAGCCTGCTAGAATCAAACAACTTGATATCGGGGGAAGAAAAGGCTACGAAAATCTTTACTTCTACTGCAATGCTTTCTGAAGTCCTCAGGACGGCATCTCCAGTAGGTGGGGCAGAAGAGCTCTCCCATTGCTTTATTATTTACTTTAGTCCTTGTTACACCCAATCACGAAACTTGAAATTGAGTTACATTGCTGCTTTCCATTCACCAGAAAGGAACAAGGCAAGTCCTATACAGTTAACAAAAAACACAGTCATTATTCCTCTCCTGAGCTCTCCTCTGCCCTGGTTGGCACCAGTCTTGGTCTGCACACCAGGCTCACCTTTTCTTTTAAGGTGACAGACGTGACTCCTGCTCTCCCGCTGTGTGGTGCTGCAGCTTGGTTTGCATTGGCACACAAAAGCCCACTTGTCCCTCATAGGAGCAAAGTTCCCACTGGTCACAGTGGAAGCCCCTTGAGAAGCAGATTTTACGATGATTGGCTGTACTATCACAACCTGATTGCAAATCTATTTCTGCCTATGGTCAACCAGAGTCTCCCAAATCTCTGCCCCTCAAACTAGAGCCTTGCTGACCAAGCAACACCAAGGGCAAACCACATTACAGCTGTGACCAGGGTTATTCCACGGCCTTGACAATTTGCTTTGGTTAATTGTACTGAAAAAAGAATTATTGGGCCCTTACAGTGTCTTAAACCTCTTATTTCCCCCAGTAAGTTTATTTTGTCCAGCACCTGTTCAAGGCTTTTTTTTTCAACTAGTTGGTATGCAATGAGCTGCCTTGGCTTTCCATAGTTCCTCAGTACAAAAAAAATGGGCCCAGACTGGTTGTAAGCATTGAGTGGGCTCAGTGAGACCAGAAAATGAAGAATGCTTTGCTGGTTAAAAATGCCATGGCCACAAAACACTAAGGCTCACCTACCACTTCTGACTGATAAGCCAGGCAGGATTCGCCAGTGCATAGGGGTTTTTTTCAGAAAAAATATAAAATAATATAAATTTGAGGGTGACAGAAGCCAAAAGACAACATTCCAGTTACGTTTTCCAGGAAAATCTCTCTCAAAAATAGTTTTTGTGCTGCCACAAGTTTCAGTATTTCTGAAGCATGTCCCTAAACCCTTCCTGCTGCCATTCATCCCTCCTGAAAGGGCTGCAAGGTGGCAAATAAGGGTTGAATCACCAAGCACAAGGAGAGGTGTGTGAGTGGGGGCAGAGAATGCAAATACAATGAAAGGTCCTGTAAACCTGCCTTACTGAGGGCCATCTGAGATGCTCTAGTCTCTGTAGAGAAAGGTTAAGAGGTCACTTGAACACAGCTTGCAATTACTAATATGGGGAGAAGACAGATGGGGAAAGACCTCTTTGGGAAAAGGCTTTGGCCACAAGGCTAAAACATAAGAAGTGCACAGTGCAGCACCACTGATATCTCGATCTATATTTTAATGTCCCAGAAGGGAGGACAGAATGTACGTTCTAGGCTTGCCTGTGGGACAAGCTCTTTTACTGAGCTCAGGTGGGTGCCTGGTTTCTGGATCCAGGTGAAGTTTAGGAAAAAGGTAGGCTATGACATGGCCAGGAAAATAACTCCAGGTACCCAGAGAGTTTTAAAAATCAAACAGGGTGGTGCCCAATAGCTCTGCTGCAAACAGAAAAGTGCTGCCTGTGTATTGCTTCCGGTCCTTGTGAGCTTCTGTTAAACTTTTAAAGGGAGACTTGCAATGAGAGCATAACTGAAATGAGGTATACAATACATAGCAGAAGTGGTCCTCAAAATTCAGGTCAGAAGTGCAGACATAGTGTTTGATTGGTTTAGGTTTTTTTGGTAAGCAACTGATAATCACTCTACAGTAAGCAATCTCTCTTTTTCATGGCACTGCATCAGTTACGGGACAGGTAAGCACTGTCAGCTGCAATCAGTGGAGGTGGAAGCAGTGTGGGTCCTCCGACAGGCAGCTCTCAGAGCTCCCCAGCAGATTGGGTGGAGAGCAGGTAACAGGCTACAGCCTCTCCACTTGCAGCCCTCTGCTCTTTCCAACATACAGAATTTGGAGAGTCCAAGACAGTAACACCAGATGGGAAAGCATGTGTTACAAGACATGGCTAACTAACTTTGAAAAGGTGGCTACCAGGTTTTTGTTTCCAAAGACTGTAATGCTGCCCCATACTCTAAAGCATCATAGCTCTTAATGTCACTAAACCAAAACGACTATCTGCTACTCAGACAAGCAGGGAAGTGGTGTCCTTGAGATACTGCTAAGGCAGCTCACTGCTGTTTTGGTGTGATTGGATGCTCCTATACCATGCAGTTCCAGGATTGAGATGAGACAGGAGGATATTTAAGTCAAAGCTAGTGAGGCAAATGCAAATAGAGAACCACTATTTCTGAAATAGCAATTTTTGCCCTTCCTCATGAGTATGTCATTCTTGAAGATTAGATCTAAACTTTTGTAGG
>NW_010196780.1:15550-20527 GCF_000695765.1 Mesitornis unicolor
TATTTGATATTGGTCTCTTTCCACCAAGCAAAAAGGAAAGAGCTGAAAAACTATGATCTCTGTTAAAACATTTACTGATGTGTAAGGGACTCAACTGAGATGAGGAACTGTGCAATTCATGAGCCCTTATTTTTGCTTACAGGTCATTTTGCTTGGCTGGTGGGGAAATCAAGAATGAAGCACAAGGTCATGCCCCCCGCTGTCACTGGAGCACCAGAATTTGACAGAACATTTCGTGCGCAGTAAGTCCGGAAACAATGAATAACAATCCAGTCCAGAAGATGAGCAAAAACATTATCTTAAAACATTACATTTTTCTCTGCACCTGTTGCTCAAACAAAAAAAAAAAGAATGAACAGATTGCTTTTCAAATGGTTCAGCTATTGATTTAATGATGATGGGGATAAGTTCAGCTCATTTAAAAGCGTGACAGCTCAAATTCTGATCAAACCAGGCAATCAGATTACCCAGACCTAAGCAGAGGCTGAGAGCTGTAACTTTGGCAGTGCAAATGTTCTGGATTTAGGAAGCTGTGCTGTTAGCTCTTGGACTGTAGCTAACACCAAACACGTGGAAGACAAGAGCAGAGAAACCTCTGCCTTCACAGTGGACAACTGCAGGACAGCCTGTCCAAGAAGACAGCGTTTTCCTAATGGGATTCAGTTTGTGATTAGCTAATGACCCTATGCAAAAATATTAATATTTATTTCAAACAATCCCATCTGCTGTAACTGTAGTTGTAGTGGATAACAATCACAAGATAACATTAACTTTAGAGGCAACAAAATGAGGCCAAAGCTGATTCTCCCTTAAGATCCCACCTGTAGTCCTTTTCCTTTCCAGACTAATGTTCTTACAAATTTATTCTGCAGACAAAACTGTGTGGAGTTTTACCCAATATTCCTTACTGCCCTCTGGACTGCAGGATGCTTTTTTAATCAAGGTAAATAATTCATTGTTTTCACGGACTAAGAAGATTTATGTAAGTTTTTAAAACATTTTTGTTTTATTGGGAGGTAAATGACTGTAGACATCTCTTAACTTTTAATTGCATTACCTTAGCATAGCATTCCTAGAAGAATGCTCAGTGACACTGAAATCCCTACTTAGTCATGGCATTTCACATGGCCCAACCAGCTTTTACTTCTCTCTGCAAACCAAGGAGCCAGTACATGGCACATTTATCACACAGTCAGTCGATTTTCAGCGTGAATCATTCAGAAAAGCAGCTCCCAGATGCTTCCCACTAACACTGATTTGCACATTATGGGACAGTTCCCAAAGGACATCAAACATAGCTGTCGTTCCTGGGGAGAAGGCAGTCTGGAAAGGCTCAGGTCAGAGCACCCATCCGTGTGGCTGGAGCCCTGGCTGAGGGAGAGGAAGCTCAAGACAACAAGGCTTTGGGTTTTTGCATTCCAGAGGAGCAACATCACCCTTGGGCTCATCCATCAGTTCTGGGATGCAGCACTGAGCACTGAAGTGCTGTCTTAACAGTGGCACCTCCAGCCATAGATATTGTACTTCAGATAGGCAGCGAGGACACATGAAAACCTGTTATGTTTCCTCAGGCACCTAGCAAGGAGTGAGTTTTTTGGCCAGATGTTCTGAACTCAGATGCCACAGAGCCTTCACACCTCTCACAACGGGTCTGTGATGCCTGCTGGCAGTGATGGGGTGGACTCTCATAGAGCCAGAACTTGTGACAGAGCCTAACTTGTGCACTCTGCTGTATTAACCCTTCCCCAGCAGATGTTTTAGAAGCATGAAGTCTGTGGAGAAAGGCTAACTAACTCATGCCCACTATACCTCTCCTTCCTGAACAGCCAGCTTTCTTCTCCATTTCCCATGTTTGCTCCAAAATAGTAATTTTGGTTTGGCTCTATCTGATAGCCAGAGTTCTATCTCCATTGAAAATCCAATGTAGATCCAAAGTAGCACCACTTAAGTCAACGATTAGGATATAAGATAGCACATGTGGTCATAGATAGACACCTGAGGAAAATCACAGCTGCTAACAAGCAATATATGTGCTGTTACATGTAAGCAAAAAAGAGATTATGTTAACCTCCCCTTTAAGTAATTTTTTCAGCTGAGCATCTCCATAGGCATTTTTACAGGAGTTAATCCAGAACACGGTAAAGGCTGTCCCCTCTGTAATACTCACTTGTGTAGTCTGAAAGAACACAAAATTAACCAGCGCGGCTTAGTCCTGGATAACACCACTGACCCACACACCCCGCTCCATCTATCAAACAGAAGTAACTTTATACCCTTCCCACAGGGAGGTCAGAAAGCCAACTTCACTACAGCTTCCTCTCATGTCCTTGGATAAAAGCTGCTATATAAATGCAAATCAGGTTATTAACAACATAAATAAGATTCTTTTTCCAAAACAAACACTCTCCTTTAACACAAACTGCTGTAACAATACAAAATGACAGCCTGGGTCAAACCACAGTGCTCTGACCCACTGTCCTGTCTCCAGGATAACCACCAAACTGGGCTGGGGTGTGTGTGTACCAATTCCTGTCAGTTCTTGAGATCTCCTTCACAGGGAATGCTTTTAGGTGTTTTTGCATGCTTATGGCCACCCCTATCTATAAACCTGTATCAAGAGCCTCCTGTAGTGAGTATTTAAGAAGAAATACATCTTCTTTGGATGATTCTTTCCCAAGATAACCTCCCAGGATATGGGTAGTTATGAAAATCCCCAGAGCCATACAACTAGAAAACATAACTAAAGTGGTTAACTGTCTACAATCCTCATTTTTTTCAGATTTCTAACTGCTTTTTCCCTCCCTGTTAACCTTTTCTTTCTTAGAATTAGCATCCCTCCTGGGTGTGTTGTACGTGTTTACCCGCTACAAGTACTTCCATGGCTATGTGCAGTCTGTAAAAGGCAGGTAAGGAGTCCCCAGCTGAGGTTAAAAGCTCCAGGCTGAGGTCTGGGGCTGGGCTGAGACGCAAGGGCAGGCAGTGGTTAGTGATTGTCATAGAACACAACGTGTGTGAGGTGTCAGCAAGAGGTCTGAGGAGGAAACCTCAGGGAAGGGGCTGGTTGCTACAGCAGGAGCCCAGGTTAGGATGTGCTTGTGCTACGGACCACGAGACAGAAGAGGTTTGATTCTCACCTTGTTGTACTGAGCGTGCTGGCAGCCAGGCTGGGAGAGGCCTGAAAACAGCAGCAGTTTTGTGGCTCAGGACTGCTGTAGGATGGGAGACTGCTCAGGCACAGTGCCTGCCTGTCTGCCGTTCTCATTTTTGAAATGAAAATCCTGCCTGTCTGCTGTTCTCATTCCTCTTCAGTTGGTCGCATTAAGACCTTTACTCCAGCCACACAAAATACACTGAAGGAAGCAAGCACATCCGGCCTTGGAGGCTGATGAACTTTCACCAACCAGATAAGACAGCACAGTTTCAGATAAGCAGACGTTAATGAATGTTAAGTGCATGGCACCTTCTAATGTGAACTCTGCTTCAACAAGCATGCACACTGGCAAAACACCTCTCCACTATGTACACCCAAACACAGAGTTTATTTCTTCTTTCACTGAAGCCACTGCACTATCTTCTGTGTCCTGACCCAAGGTTCTTCTTCCAGCACACACATTAATCTTAGAAATAAAGTAGCATACTATATGCTTGTCATAAAATTAAAAGACTTGAGATGTCTGTTTCTAGAGGAAGATACAAAACCATCAGGCTATTTTGCAGTGAATAATCCCGCAGCAGTTAAAGACTGTGCTACAGAGCTGCTTCCCATAGCTTGTGTACTGATGTTATCATTCTCCTTCACCGCAGTCTCCACCGATCCTTTACCCTCTTTGGAAAGGCTGTTGCTTAAGAGAAGGCAGATGCTATGTTTTTCCCAGAGCAAATACACAGAGATAATCTGTTATCTCCCAGTAAGAGATGCAGTAATTCAAATGATGCAATGAACACCAACCAGAAGACTAGCAACTATTAAGGAAGTTCAGAGAGCAAAGCAGTCTAAATAAATGATCAAGCAGAGCATAATGTGTGGATGGGAAGCTCCCTGCTCACAGGTGCCCAAAAGTCAAGCTCTGTGTTTCAGAGCTGAAGGGGTCTCCCAGCCTCTTCTGTGGGAGCTTTCCATTTTGTACAAATAACCTGACCCTCTTCCATCCCCAGCGAGTGCCCTAATTGCTTTTAGGACTTTTTAGGATCGACACACTTCCTTTCTGGTTCAAAATCCATCTCTGGGTCAAAGTGATAAGCAGAAGCAGACATCCCAGCTCAGTGGAGAGTACCTGACCCACAGGTGTGGATGTAAGAGGCACACACACCTCTCCCTCAGCCCCAAAGGCTTCTCTCGCACATCTACAGCTGCAGTGAGGTGCTCAAGCTTGTCTGAGGCTTTACCTGCAGGTCTTCATGTCATGGGACAAGTCAGCTCATCCTGGATCAAAGTCCCAACTTCCACCTGAATATTTAGAAACACTGGGGGAGTTCTCCCATAGAGAAGATATTGGGGATCTCTCTTCTCCCTAGCAAAAGTCACATGCGGGAGTGGTTTATTACCACGTTACAGCAGGAATCCTTTCTGATTCTACACATCTCTTCCTAATTGGTGTGGACAAGCAGTTTCACTGTAAACACGCCACGTAACAGCTCGTAACAGTATTTTTCTGCTTTCCATTTCCAGGTCAACAGGTTTTTATTTGAATTTGATGATTCTGATTTGCCTGATAACCCTGGGTGCAGCTGGAATTGTCAGCAGCTTTCTGGATGAGTACCTGGACTTCAGCATTATGAAGAAATTACGTAAATTGTTCTGAAGACCGTTTTTGTTTGGTTGGGGTTTTTTAAAATAAATAAACAATGTGGATGCTTACCCTGAGCACCAAACAGATAAGCTGCATGTGAATAAAGCATCAGAGCTCTTTCCTAACAGCCCATTGCCATGTAAGGTGCATGCTTCTCCTCAGCTGTTTGCGACTTCTCCTTTCCCTA
>NW_010196780.1:20558-22676 GCF_000695765.1 Mesitornis unicolor
AAAAGTACGACAGAAAGTCAGGTCACCTGTGGTTACAATGAAATGCTCTGTTTTCCCATACAGTATGGCAAACACTTAACAAATTACATAAAACTAAAACCATTAATTCACTAAGTGATTTGGTTGCAGCTGACACTGCGAGCATCAACCCATCTTACCAATGTCCTCCAACTTGGCCGATGCCTCTGTAGTCTTCCCTCACTCCTCTTCATCTTCCCCAGCGGTGCCATCCGTCCTGCACAAGTATAAAAGCAGCCTTTGATGCTACATGCTGTTGTGAGGTCCCAATTTTCCAAGAATGTCCAATCCCACTGGAGGAGGCTGTTTAAGCATATACGGAAACACTGCTGTCTTCAGGAAAACATCTGAAGCTGCACTTGACCCTACATTTCTGTGGAGGCGTTTTTATTTTATACACCTGTTCAGAGTGCAACACACGCTCAGACACTTTTCCCGCAGCAGTGGGGCCCTCCTGTAGGCAGACCCCAGTCCTTGCACAAAGCTTCTTGAAATCAGGCTGTACCCACAAGGCGACTCTTGCAAGAGGGAGGGCCAGCCCAGATGAAAAAAGGCACAGACCCTCGGCTACCAACTGGGACTCCTGCTTTGTCTCCTGCCAAAGCACAGATAGCTGCGGTGTGGGAAAGACCAGGAAAACATTCCAGCATGGCCACAGCTCTGGGTGTCATAAAATGGCAATGAAAAGCGACCTATGGAAACAGTTTTCTGCTAAAATGGGTGGGGGGGGAAGTCACAGCCCAGCCCTGTGAGCTCAAAGTATGCTGATGGTCAATTTAAACTATGTAGAAGAACAGAGAAGCAAGGCCACGCCTGTTCTGGTAGCTTCTGATAGTTCAAATGATTTAGGCAATGCTGTCTATATTCACGCTAGAGCCAGCAGGCAGAAATTTTCCTTGTGATGCCTCTGAATACATGATGTGACCAAAAATACCGCACATTTATAGTGGTGTTCAGTCAGGTCTATATAATGAACACATTTATGGTCTTTCTCAAACTGCGCTGAGGTTGATCACCTGAGCACAGAATAACTGAGTGCTGTTGGATCAGGTTCATAACAACCTTTCCCATGAGAAAGGTAGACACGTGCAGAAGTTAGCTCGTGACTAAAAGACACAACTTAGTGCCTGGAACAATAAAATGAAACAAGTACAAGAATGCGAGCCTTGGGGCCACCAATGGCTGTGAGGGGAAAAGGAGAGATCGTGATGGTGAGCGGGCTGGAGCTGACAAAGCTGCGGAAAGGGCAACTCTGGCATCTGTCTCCAAGGAGGAAATACAAGAGGGTGAGATTTGACAACCCCAGAAATCGCTGGGAACTCTCCTGTGGGCTGAAAGACAGAAAACCCAGCTGCCCGCCTGCCAGTGTGGCCCTGAGCCAAGCACGGGCAGCAGGAAGTGAAAAACCAGCAGAAAAACCAAGACTAAGGGACAAATTGCGTAACAGGTTGAAATAACACTGGGGGAGGCCCAAAGGTCACTAACTGTGTTCAGATAGGTCTTTGCATCCAAAATTATTCTGTTCCAAGCTTACCTGTGGCATCTTCGTAGATAGCTTCCCATACGCCATCTATTCCACAGAAAGGGATAAACTGCTGTCGCACGGGGACAACCTCACAATGCCAAAATATGTGTGTGTGAGGCTGCAAAGCATCATCTAGCAGCACAAAGCCAGAGTGCTGGGGAAAAACATGAACCCAAACTTTTAGGAGCTGCATCAGTGAATGGGAGGACAGAAGCAGGCCTGGAGTTGAAGATGCCACCTGCTTCTGAGTCCCTGCTTTTTCCCCAGTAAGCCAGAACAGATCATCTACGATCAAAAAATGTTAAAGACTGACTCCTCTGTAATCCCCCACAACTTCCCAGTAGGCTGTAAACACAAAGAAACCAGTGCTGAGCCTTGAAGATTCTGTAGCACGTGTGTCTTGAACAGGTAACCAACAACCCTGCATTCACTTTCCAAGAGGCTTCTGACAACACAACCCTCACACTGCAGAAGTAGCAGGTAATGGTAACAGGCTGGGGAACGACTCTAAACACGCTTCCCCATTTTCTTCCCAACTTCTGCACTTCCTCCAGTGCATTGACGATAACTTCCTC
>NW_010196781.1:0-2798 GCF_000695765.1 Mesitornis unicolor
TATTTTCTCTTTCTATATATTATATTTTTATATGAATATTTTTGTAACCTTTATAGTTTATATTTTACATTTTAAAATAGATTTCACTTTTGAAATATATTTCATATTTTATTTTATTGTAATTATTGATCCCAGACCGACTTTGCTACCAGGATGGGAAAGACACCGGGGTTTCCTTCCAGCAGCAATCGCAGCATCCTAGCGCTTGTGCAAAGGACGCCACTTCAATATCTGTGTGAGAGGCAAACTCCTGGATTCATCTCGCTCCCTGATCCTGCTTTGTGCAAAATCCATCCTGAGAGGTTGTGTCATGTTGGTTTTCCCTCCTCCAGCAATAACCCTTGATTTATTTATTGATCTGTAGCACAGTAATAGCTTTTGCTAGGGCTGCACTCAGTAACGGGGCCGGGGAGCGGGGGGGTGCAATGCAGTGACTGCAGCAAAAATGGTTTTAATAGCAAACATTCGGTGGTTTTGGGCAAGGCAGGTCGCTGCTGGTGTGGCACAGACCTTAGTTGTGCCATGGGGAGGGATGAAATTGAAAATTAGGAAGCATTTCCTTGCTGAAAGAGTGGTCGAGCACTGGCAGGGGCTGCCCAGGGCAGTGGTGGAGTCCCCATCCCTGGAGGTGTCCAAAAACCGTGTGGATGTGGCACTTGGGGACGTGGTTTGGTAGCCATGGTGGGGTTGAGTTGATGTTGGACTTGATCTTAGAGGTCTCTTCCAGCCTTAATGATTCGATGTTGGTGAGTGGCCCCCACTGATGGCAGCAGAGTGGGACACCCTGGCTGTCAGGGCAGAGGAATTTGGGGGCAAACTCTTGGTTTCTTTGTCCACTGATGCCAATATTTACTTTATTTCAGTCCCTACATCCCTCTCTCTGAGCTGTTGCTGCTCTTGACGTTATCAATTTAATCTGTTGCCCACCAGGATGGAGCTCAGCAACACAATGTGATGGCTTCAGGATGTTCTGGGGTCACTTTGTCACCTCTACAGGACGGCCTTGGTCCTTGTCACCACTTGGAAAGCCCTTTCCAGCTGGGTTTAAGGCTTTTTGTGCACAGAAGGGAGTAACTGCATGGATTAGAGACCTCAGGTGAGGTCTCTCTCACCCAGGCTATGGACAAGGGTGTCTTGAGGGGAATTATCTCAGCTACTTTGTCCTGAGCCCTGTTTGCCTTTGCTTGGCGTTGAGTTGGGACTGGATGGTCCTGATAGGCTCTAATTCAGTAATTATTTCCTAATTTCTATTTTAAAGGATTGGAAGAGAAAGATGAATTTGATGGTTAAGTTAACTTAGGTGCAGGTAAAGAGTTGGAAGGTAACGTGAAGGGCTCCCCAGTCCAACTGGGATCTGGAAAACCTCATAAAAGGGACATTTTGGTTCACTTATACAAAAAGTTGTCTTGAATAAACCCAAATGCTTTCATTTCCATTTTGACCTTTTGGAAATGTTATATATATACGTAGTAGAAAATATATTTATATTCAAAAGCAACTTAACAGGAAAAGGCAACATCCTTTATGGTGTGAAAGCAGAGGAGGAAGCTGCTGCATCAGTGAGGCCATGGGCACGATGGTCGCTGGCATGGTGGCACCATTGGATGTCCCTTCCCCTGTCACCTGTGGCTTGGGATCATCTATCTGCATCCAAGCCCGTGCTCATGAAGAGCTGGAAGGAGAAAATATCTCAGTTTTTGGGGAAAAAAAAGACCCAAATGGACACAAAAGCCTCCAGCAGGCACCAGCTGCAGGGATCAAATACCAGGGTGCACATCACCAGTTTGGGACATTAAAGTGCTCCAGTTGGCTGAGCCACAGTGAGTTTGCCACTGAAATGAGAGAGAACATAAATAATACATAGTAATATTCAATAAATAATACTGATAATACCAATCTGGATTTACTGAGGGTTTTCCAGCTGCCTCAAGGTCGTCGTAATCTTGAAAGGTCTTCTCAAAGTGAGGCACTTTGGGGTTGGTAAATGTGGTGTCTTTTTCTCTGCAGTTGGTTAAATCCCAGCATAAATAGGAGAATTTGGGGCCAGTGTGGAGCAAGGTGCAAAGAGCTGCTTTTATCTGCACTTTTAGATGTCCTGAAAGAGGGAAAAATCAATATTTGAGGGTTCATGGAGCTGGATCTTCCCTGGTTGGGGTCCCAGCACTGTCCTCCATACACTTGTGAACACAACACCATGACATTTATTGCTATCTTTTAAAGATTATTTGATATCTTCCAGGTGAATCCGAGGCCAAGAGTTTTGGTTCGCAACTTGAATTTCAGCCTGCCTCAGTTTCCCCTAGTGGGAAGCTGGGCAGACCTTGCTTGAGGCTAACGCAATTACCTCTAAAGCCTCCAAAGAGGCACATTGGAGTCTTTTTAGAGCCTTTTTAATCTGGCAAGATACTTATTGACATATTTTCTACTGCTGTTTAAAAATATCTGGCTTCTCCTCTCCCTCTTGGCAGCTCTTTCACCCTCTGCAGCCACCCAGGAAATTTGGAAATGCTTTTAATTGAGCGAGAGCGGTTTCTGCTGCGCTCAGATCCCCGGGCACGGCCAACAAAATGATGAGGTTTTACTACAATACATTGCATCAGCAATGGCTTTTTTTTTTTCCTTTAAAAATATCTGGTTTATTGGAATAATAATTAAGATGTTGTAAATTCTAGATCTGGGGACATCCTGGCTTGTAAGGTGCCCCAAAAGTCACATCCTGGTCGCCCACTGATGATGAAGGCTGCCATGTAATGGTGAGAAATTGCATGGACAACCAAGTGATCAGGCCCAGTCAGGAT
>NW_010196782.1:0-759 GCF_000695765.1 Mesitornis unicolor
TTTCCTTTAGCAATTGTTTGAAGAGGTCAAAACAATTTGCCTGTTGTCTATTTTATGAAGTAACACTGTTGAAAGATATCTTCAGTGGATTATCTGTGATGACAAATCTGTTTTCAATTAACTTAAATAACTATGTGGCAGTTCACTATGTTCATTTTCTAAGACAATATCTCTATATAAATGCAATTCCCAGTCTTTTTATTGCTGCAATATATTAACAAGTTTCCTGTAATTGCAGAAGATCATGAACAAAGATGAATGCAGGTGGTTTTCCCTAGGCAACTTGCTTTGCGAGTTGAGAGAAGGTTCCAGCTAACACTTTATAATATATCCTAATATTTAAGGCATTGTGTTTTTTACCATGAGTCCCTTACAAGGCTTGTCTACCTGACTGATCTTACCAGCAGAGGAGGTCTCTTTAGTTATTAACTTAGATATATGGGTTGGTTATTTAGCTTCACTGTGTAAATAGAACTGTTAGACAAAGCAAACAAAGATCATTATTTAAGTACAGCTCCACTTAATGTACAGTTCACCTGCCTTGTACCTAGGTGGTTCCATGGTTCTCTCTGGCATCAGTTGTTTTTTCCTGTGGTTTGGGACGAGTGAATCCATGATGATAGGTATGCTGTGCCTGTACAATGGCCTCACCATTTCAGCGTGGAACTCTCTAGATGTCATTACTGTGGAGCTGTACCCTACAGACAGAAGGTATGTGCAGATACACCTACCCTAACCTCACTATCTCTGTGATCTAGC
>NW_010196782.1:790-2028 GCF_000695765.1 Mesitornis unicolor
CAGGAATGGAAAATAGAAATGGTTAAGTATAGGCTTTACAGCAGTAGTGATGTTTTGAGTGGGTTCAACAAATAATTTGCTTATGAATAACAAGGGGAAAAATTATTTTTTAAGCTGTTTGGTATGTATTTTTCATCAAATATCACATAATCAGGAAAATACCACAAATGTAGTTTCATATGAAAATAAGAAGGTCTAACTGCTTTTCTCATTTAAAACACAGCTAATGAGTAGTATTTCTGAAAACAGTAATGGAACATTTCTGGGTTTCCTCAAGTGCAACTGGCTGTGAAGGCCGTAGTTGGTCTAAAATAGCAATACAGCTGCATTTGTCTGTTGGCTGTGAAATGGTGGGGATGATGATAAAAATCACTGTCTGGAGCTGAACAGCATCTTCTAGAAGAGATCATGGGCTTGAACCATGCTGAGTTGTTGATCAGTCTGCTGCAAATTTGTATGCAGGGTCACTAGAACTGTACATATTCGGTATTATGTGGATACAAAAATATCTTGAGCTCTGCTCCTGACTATTCAAGGCTCTTGCAGGAAAGCTCAGGACAATTTTCATGTCCTGCAAGCATTGCTGCTAGACAACATGGGAGGTTTTTTGAGATACAGGCTACTTTTTAACACTGATCTTAGGTCATTTAATGGACTGAAAGAAGAACAGTCAAGTCATACACTGTTGCATGTCGAGTACAAAAATATAAAAGCTCCTTTCTCTTGAATGGACTGGGATATTTCTCCTCCTTCCCCTACTTTAAACAAATTTTATGTAAAATTGCCCAGATTCCTGCCAAGGGACAGTGTGTCCTTTCTGCTGTCAGTGCTAGTCTTTCTGTCACTCACTAGAAACTTCAAATGTGGTGAAAAATATTTCCAGTTTATAAATGTATGATGCCTTGCTGGCAAGTCTAAGGTTTAGGACAGAGGTGCAACTGTCTTTGGTATGGCCCTTCAGAGGAGGAAGACTGTAGCCTGGATTCTCAGCTTTCTTTTCATTGGCATTTTAAAGAATACATGCTTCTTTACATAAGAAACTGATGTCCATTGTTGTGGTTGTATTCAATAACCTTACTGGGCTACTTAAGAATCCAAAGCACTAAGCTTTAATATAAAGCACTACTGTGTTTATTACACCTCAGGAAATTGCTCTTCTGGCAATAATTATTACATCAACCAAATCATCCTTTAGAAATAGTTGTCTTTTCACAGAATCACAGATTATTAGGAGTTGG
>NW_010196783.1:0-911 GCF_000695765.1 Mesitornis unicolor
AAAAAAAAACACCAAAACAAACCAACAAAAAAAAACCCCACAGCACACTATTCTAACAACTCAATTCTAGCTGTCTCTTTGCAGACAACCACACCTGGCAGTGATACTTGGGAGCAGAAGCTGGCAGTCCCTATTACGTCTCAATTAAAATTGAGCATACTTCACAGGTCTTCAAGGCCAGTTCCATTATCAAGCTTGAATCCATGCTTCTATTTACTCTGACTCACCACCACCTACACACACAGTCCTCATTTCAAGTCCTAGTGCAAAGAATACAGCAGTTTCTGCTTAGGGTACTTGGAGTCAAATCATGGAACAAACCATTCTCACCCATTCACCCATTTCAAAGATTCCTCCCTGCATACAGGCATTAACATGTTATTGAAAATATTGTCATATAATTGTTGAAGTTATAATATAATATACATATAATACATAATATTAATATAGTTCAATTATAATATACATATAATTGAAGTTATTGTCATATAATCAAGGCATAAAAACACTTCAACACAGGTAGTTAAGCTAAAATTTTAAGACTCTCGATTATCTGTTACACTGTATGCAGCCTTCACTTATCTGACTTAATGAAATACAGCTACAAATATGAGGGGCAGAGCGTGAGAGAGGTAGAATTCATCCTGTGCAACTGGACCTACATGGTTACACCTCTGGGTAGGGACAGGACAGCTGTAAAATTTTGTATAAAAAGTACAAAGGAAAAAAAAATGTTATCTACTAAAACTTGTGTGACGAAAAGAGACTCTACTGCAGAGTTTAAATGTAACAATTTATTTGAACAACATGTGCAGATCCAGTATGTCACTACTGCAGGTTCTATGGATACAATGGAGAATGCGCTATTGCAGTTTTAAAAAGTAAGACTACACTATTTACAACCACAAGTG
>NW_010196783.1:1208-1410 GCF_000695765.1 Mesitornis unicolor
CCAGAATTCCAACCAAGGGGGAAGGTTCTCATCACTCCATGGCTGGAGAAGTAACTCCCCATTTCTAACATAAATCTTAGAGGTTTTATCCCCTGGTGTACAGGACAGCAGGAAGGGGCATGTCTGAGTAGATTAGACCACCTGGGTGGTTGTTTCTTTCTCAGTGCCTGCCCTTATCTTTGTTTATTCACGGATGTTGTTC
>NW_010196784.1:0-4560 GCF_000695765.1 Mesitornis unicolor
TATATATAATTTATAATATATATAAAAGTTAGCGCTACCCTTTGTTTTCCCTAACCACCTCTTGACCTGGAAAAACAAGTGCTTTTCAAAATGTGATGCATAGCAGTGCATTGCAGTGATAATCACAATTTTCTTAATAGCTTATGGCCACCAGCATACCTCACACCTTAGTGTTTTAAAAATGTGAACATTCATTTTAAAAGCTTTATTTAAATCCATCCCCAAATCCCTAAAGCCAACTTAACCCAGAGAAAGGAATAAGACAATATATTACAATTTCTTATGCGTTTTCCCAAAAAAAATCACTAGAACTTTTTCTCATCCTATAATGTATGTACTTCTCTGTCACCCCATAAGCTGAGGAAAAAAAAAGCTTTAAGATCGTGAAGGAGAACAAAAAGGTAAATAACTCCTTTCAGTCAGTAACTCCTATAAGAAACAGCAAAATTTAGTAGCTAAATAGGTGTTGGTAAGGAGAGAATCCTATTGTGGCTGTAAATATCCCGTCTCTCCCTTCCTCCTAGAATAAGGCCCAGAGAACAGGAGCCTGTGTCACGGCAGACCTGAATCCCCATCCCATTTTTAAGTATTAGTGCACTTCAGGAGTGCAGGAAGATATTACTGCATCTGTATTAGTTGTCTTCATTTCTCTTTCACTTACCAGCTTTCTTTCCATCTTTGTCACTGTTCACAGCTGTTAAAAGAAAAAAAATCCCCCTTTTTTTTTCCCCTTGAAATGTTTCAACAGTTTTTTCCTTGTTCTTGAAAGCACGTAATCTTTCTATAAATAGGACCTGGACCATAACTCCTGAAATTCCAGTTCCACTGACCTTTTTGAAACTTTAAGTAGGACTCAAATTGAAGGAACACAGTTAGTGTTATTCCTTAATGACAGAATTACACTGTATTAGATTCCTTTACTTTTATCACATGAGCTAATGAAAAGGCCACTGTTTTTCCACCTTTAGCTGCTCTAAAGATGCAGATAAACGTACACAGCTCTCACCCCAGAAGTGTTTACACAAAACCAAATTCCTTCAAAATCCTATTACCTTTATCTGAATAAAGCTCCAAGTCTGTTGACTGTTTGAAAAATTAGTCAATATATTTCTGTCTTTAGCCACCTTTTATAAAATTTCATCTAGCACTTCTATACCCAAAGAATGGGGTACAATAATCTGTTATTGGGCTTTGATATAAATTCTCTCCTGCTTTTAACTGAATATAGCATCCTATTGCCTCTTCTGGATGGTGCTACGAATTTATTAGGCTCTGCATCCAGTTTCCTCATCTTGTATTAAGTTGCCAAGTAGGAGACAAAATGTCTGGTAATTAAGGCTGCTTTTAAAGTTGAAGATGGCCTTTTAAAAGGCCAAGATTGAAGTGGAAGATTGAAGACAAAAATATCTTTAACGAAAATAATCGAAAGGAAAAAAAAATAAAAGGTTTATTTTAGACTTGGCCTGAATATTGAATTACAATGGATTTAAAATATTCAGCAGGCAATAATAGTTAGGAAAAAAATATCTGGCAAATTAGGCACTGCAATCTGTAGCAGGGAGCTTCATCACCCTTGAAAATAAGTTTTGCGGGCACGCTGATTTATTTTCTCCTGAATCGGCCATCTAGATATAGGACTTCTTCTGACTAATATATATTGTCATAGGAAAACCCGTTTAGTGGTCTGTGCTGTCTGAGTGTTTAGGAACAAGTAGTAAGTTTAAGTGTAGGAAGTAAATAGTTAATTTAAAACTAAACAAAACAAAACAACCCTGCAGTGTATTACTGCATTGCGAGAGGGACACAGTATGATAGGGTGGATATACCACCTTTGGCCATTCATAATTCTGTTTAATTTTGCATAACCCAGTGACATGGGCTGTGGATGATGCCAGGTATGCAGAAGGCTGTAGGTTCCCAACAAGCTTTCCTGAACCCCCCATAGGAGAGGGTCAGCCTGGCAGAAGATTTCAGTACGTGAATGGTCTTTTCCATTACTGCTCCCATCAGTATCAGCAGGGTTGTTCTGCTCACAGCGTGCTGTACAGGATTAGGCCAGTTTTTAGAAATTTTAATTGAGGTGTCTCATGATCCCATGTTGCTTTGTAAAGTAATTTCTTTGTTAGGGCTACATCTCTTGTGTTGTTGTGCGTTTTCATCCCTGCAGCGATTCATCTTCTTGGTAGCTGGGAAGAGGCACCTAAATGGCTGCTGAGCCCCTGGTTTTATAGAGCACTACAGCACATTTTTATCAGTATTATTTTTCACAGCAACAGAAATAAAATATTTAGATTCTATAATATTACAATGTTTCATTTGTTTTGAAATACCAAAGTGAAGTTATTGTTGCTTCCTAACTAGGACGTTTTACACATTTTTCATTGAATTATTTTTTTAATATTACAAGTTGGTTTCCTTATTTGAGACAAAATGAAGGTTAACTTTGGTGTCTTTCACAGGACAAGAGTTTTTAGTACCTGACTTCCGTCTATCTCCCAGTGGTGCTGTTCACTGGGATAAACCTTGAAGCAAAAGGTTTAAATATAAATTGTTTTTGCAGAACTTTTACAGAAGATGGAAATAGTGGAGAACAGTAGCTAACAGACGCGGATGTAAAAAACCTATGGCTTTTCTTGGGGGTGAAATGAAAGTTGCTATGGTATGTTACTGGCTTTTTATGCCTATTTTCTATTTTCTGACAGTCAGAAGAGAACCTGGTTAGGTATTTCCAAGCCCTACGATTTTTAATAAAATATGTATTCTGTGTTTCTGAAACATTGATTTGTTTTATTTTCTCTGAAAAACTGAAACCTGACTCTTTTTAAATCTGGCATATAGGCTAAAAAAATGAAGAACAGCTGCCTATTTTAGAGGGGGAAAATAATAACATAGCAATAAAGCTCTGACAGTTGTAAAAAGTGTAGTGGGCATGAATAGTACGTTATTGTCTTATGACTTTGAGCACACACACGTAGCTAAATGCAGGCCCATGTTTTGAACCTGGAGCTCTTGCAGCAGAGCCTGCGCTCCCCAATGTCTGTACAAACATGCGCTCCTCCATGCATGGCTGGACCCATTGGCTTCAAAGACACTACTCATGGGAGTAAAGTTACTCATGCATTTAAGTGCTTGCTGGATTCAGGCCAAAAGCTTAATCTTTTCCATTTAAAACCCTTTTCCTAAACTGATAACAGTCTTCAAGTTTTCGGTATCATGTGCAGCAGTTTAAATAATGTAAAACCAAAGGGGAAAAAAGTGAAATAACAGTATTGTAATTTAAGGAGTATCATGAGATAAACAGCATAGCACAGGCATGGTTTTATTAGTAGTAAGTAGTTATCTGCAAGGCTGCCATATGTGACTGGTCTGGAGGCACTTCATGTCTCTCAAATTCTGCAAAAGCAAGGCAGGGAGGATGGGCAGCTCTAAAAAGGCAGGTGTAAATTATCAGTGTAAAGCAGAGTGTAAAAGATCACATTTTATCTGAATTGCCAGAAAGTAAAGAAAACTTGTACTGCTTTTGAGACTCAGTACAATGGGGCAAAAAATTTCATTGAAAGTGTACAGAATTTTGACAACAAAACCATAAATGTGCTTTTGCTTGTAGGGTTTTTTTTAAAATTGTTTTTATTTTCTATCAGTGATGGAGGCTTCAAATCTGTTCCAGTTCTTGCACTGGTCTCCCTGTGATCTTACCTTCTTTTTTATTGTAGATGAGCCCTAAATGACATTGCTAACCTCCATTAGAGGTGTTTCATTCTTTCTCCCATTAGGCCCTAAAAAGGATATTACATACTCAAGATGATGTTCCATTTCCTAAAAGGTGTTTCGTTAGGTATCGTTATTTGTATAAATGCTGTTCATATGCATGTTAGAGCAGGCAAAATCAAAGAAATGTGCTTTACACCTGGAATGGAAAATATGTAGGGGTTTTATGGCATTTATTTCCTTTGTCTTGACTGGTCCTTCTTGAGACAAGGTGTGGAGGGAACTGCTTTCTGCAGCACAGGTAAGGTCTGACTGAAAAGTTCCTCCGTCCTTAAGGAGTGGAAATGTTGAAAACCTTGTCTGGCAGCTTCCAAGGACCTTTCAGGCACACTACAGACAAAGACTATGATTTTTACTAGATATACTCTTTGAGAGGAGACTAGAGAAGAGATTTGATGGGCTCAGAGAAAACTCTCTGCAGTAATAGTCAGAGATGGAGTTTCATAAGGGCTGATGGCTTTTTGCCCAGAAATGCTTCACTGATGTAGCCCAGACAGGGACTTTTCCCAAGGGAAAAAGAGCAGGAGCACACAGAGGGGAAGGAGATAGAGAAGAAAAGGAGAAAAAAATTCTAGTCCTTTCTGAATATTTTTTGAGAATCAAATTGTATATTTTAACATTACTTATTTTTCAGCATTAACAATAACAATGTATCTTTTGGGGGAAAGAACTTGAGTAGGTATATCTTGCACATGTGTGTGCTATATGAAAATATTCAAGTCTATAAAGGTCAATACTGATATCTTGTCTTTTAAAAATATATTTGTACCACAAAAATATATAATAATATAT
>NW_010196785.1:0-37992 GCF_000695765.1 Mesitornis unicolor
GCCACTCATCCCCAAGCCTGTAGCGCTGCGTAGGGTTATATGCATCGCCATTTGTCACAGAATTCAAGCAGAGGCCACTTGTCTGTCTAAAGTCTAAAAAGCATTAAATTAGAAATTAGGGATAAACTTGCCTTCTTTTTTATGAGTTAACATTCTGTTTTAAAAGGCTGTCTTTAAAGAGTTTCCCAGTACTGAATATCTTTTTTTACTTCTGTTTCAAGAGAGGTGTACAAGGAAGAACTCCTCTTTAAACCATCATACTAAATGGCCACTGCTACAAACTTGTTTCTGCAGGCAGTTGAAATTCTTTCCTTGAGTGTACACAGCTGTAAAATCACAGGTCTATTGTAGCATTTTCATAAAGGCATTAATCGGAAAATAATTTGCATGGTATTTATTTGAGACTACCCCAGTGGCCGCCAGTAAAACTGCTTTTAGCAAAAGATGATGCTACAGTCTGGTACTTACCTGATTAAGTGATTCAAGCTCCTCAGTATCCTAAAAAAAAAAATAAATCATTCTGCCTAAAGGAGGAATAAATGAATAAGTCAGAACAACTTTCATACCTTAGTCATGAAGACAGCTCATTATCTTTGGTAGTGCACCATTTGTATTAAGTGTCTGCTTAACTCTGGGTCTCACGGGTTTTAACCAGTCACTTAAAAATGAGCATCATATTTGTAATGAAAGGTTCATTTTGTGTAACCTCAGTCTCTGGTGAGAAGACTGCTTTTAGTACTAAACTACATTACTAGTATTAAACTGCTGCATATGCAGGCTTTGCTGAAATCATGCAGCTTACATTAACCTTTGGCACTTTGGTCACAAAGGAATGAAAAATATGCCCCGAGGGATAAAAAGACAATAAAATACTGTCTGTTTCAAGTACTTGTAATACTTGGAATGAATTGGTGTAACCACTAACCTTAGTGACCTAACTCCTGAGTTCGCATTTTGAATGGCACTTCAACAGCCTTTAGTAGCATTTGAAACTTGAAAGTAATTAACTGTTCTTTCAGCATGGCTAAGTAAATGCCTTAGGATGCTCTATAAAAGTTCCATTTCATGTCTTGGTTCACAAAACAGCCTAATGACTTAAATTGATGCTAAATCATTTTGAGCCCAGTCAGAACTGTTTCCAGACATGCTATTGCTGTGTGAAGCTATAGTTTATATACTTCAGGAACAATAATTTCAATAAAAATGCAGTATGTGTCCAACTGAAGGATGACATCAGTTTGCCATATATTGCTGCTGACATAGAACAGTGTTTTCCCTAGTGATTTGAAAATGTACACAATACTCTTCTTCTTTATGTACTGGAATCTGCCACAACATATTAAGCTATTTCGATGTCTGCTGCAATCAGTAACAATTAGTAGACATCTCTGGAGACATTCTGGATTGTTGCCCGCCGTGTTGTGTCCTTCATGATAGTAACCAATTAGTATTGTCAAGATGACAGTATATAATGCTGATGCCTATGTTTGCTGTTCTGTGATGTCATATTTCAGCAGTTACTAAAAGGTTGCACAGATTGAAGCTGACGTACAAGTGTGCAGTGCTAATTAGAAATACTACCTATTTGAGGCACAGCTAATCTTCAGTGTACTTGCTGCTCTGTGACTTGAGTACTCTTTCTCTAAATTAAAAAGGTAGCATAACATAGGATAATTACATGTTTGTTAAAATAGCACTTCTTCTATTTCTTAGAAAATATTATTATTTATTTCCGGAGATTCTTTCTCCCTTGTGCTTCATTCTTTTATGTTCTTTGCTTTATCTCTGACTTTGAAGTCCTTGAGAAAATGATGAAATACATAAATTGAACTTCTTTTCTGTTTGACTACCTACATCTCAACACATTGGGAAATGATTAACAGAAGAGGATAAATCTGAACCTACATCTTAGGGAAGACAGATGTTCTACATTCATTACATATTCTGTGTAGTCTTAAGAAGGTGGCAGTGTTTGCTGATAGATATTTTAAGAATATTGGATCAAACAGTGCCTTACTTACAGCAGCCTGTTTTCATTCTACTTGAATATATTTAACCAGCGAGAATGTGAATTTTATGCAGATGTGATGCATGAAGCAGCACAGTAATTTCCTGGTTAATCAATAGGGAAAAAAATGAACTTGTTATTTACCTTTAAAAAGGATGGTGTCTGCAAATTATTTCTGCAATCTAATTTAAAATGAGATGTCCACCCTGTAATAAATAAAAGTGGTATTAAAAGTTTGTTCACTTTTAAAATCTTTAGAATGAAAACTATCAGGAGTTCTCGCACATGCTTGCTCTGTGAGACAGAGCACCGCTTCGGTGTGGTGCTTGGTGAAAATAAGCCGTTACTTGGAATACAGTCAGACTTGTAAAGACTCCAGAATTCCCCCAGCTCTCATTTAGAAGCTCTTACTGTTTAATCAGGATGTGGGACTTGAAAAAATACTATATTTATTCTGCTTACACAGAAGTCTGAAAAATTTGAAACAATGAAATGATGAAATAAATTTGAAATTTTGAAATAATGAATAAAAAATTCATTTTGTTTTCATGCAGAAATCACTGATCTGGATATGTCTAAGAATAGACTCCAATATAAATTTTAGCTTAAAAATGTTAGTTTTGAGTAGGATTTCTATTTACATACATTAAGAACTGTATTTTGATAAGGAGACCTGAGATAGTCTTTTTAAATCAGAAGTTAAAAGTTGCTGTGTCATATCTAGTGAATAGAATTCCAGTTGCACCCAGTTTGAAGTTATATTGTATACAACAAAAGCTTCATGTTAAATATCCAAGTGCTTAAGCTTTTGCTCTTTTGAGTTAGCATAGTGCAGCTTATTGGAAATGAGTTATTCTGTAGTGATGATTTCTTCATATTTTTATGCAATCTTCACCTCTAACATAGTACAAAACCCATTGCTTATTTGAAAGTTTTAGAAGCAGAAAAAAATGCCAGTATAATCACTGCTGCTTTTTTTGACTTACTGTGCTTCAGAGCCACCAGTTCCCATTGCTCCACCTCAGCTGTCGTCGGTCGGTGCCACTTACCTGTGGATACAGTTGAATGCCAACTCCATCAATGGGGACGGGCCCATTATTCAGCGGGAAGTTGAGTATCGAACTTCAAGTGGAAGCTGGTATGACATACAGCCGGTGGACTCCACGAGCTATAAGATTGGACACCTGGATCCTGACACAGAATATGAAATCAGTGTCTTACTTACAAGACCGGGTGAAGGAGGAACCGGCTCTCCTGGCCCAGCTCTCAAAACAAGAACAAAATGTGCTGGTGAGTACGCAAAAAGGAATGGAAAGTTGTAAGCATCTTTCTAGGGTTGAAAACGTAAGTTATTGCTCTAACGGTTTTTACTTCCTACCTTAAACCAGCGGGCTGCAGGAATTAAGACTAAATGCTTTTAAGTATAAACTGTTAGCATTTGCCAGCTACGATGACCTCGGAACCAACCTTCAGTGCCAGTGTAGGTTGTAGATGAAACCGTGCCTCAAGTGGTCAGTGTAGAGTGCTGTAGAAATAAACAGTTTTTGCTATCAGATATTCACTACTATTCTCAATTTCATTACACCCGTCTCTTGCCAGTGTGTTTTTGGATTTCACAGAGTTAATCCTTTTTTTTTCCTTTTTTTTTTTGGGCCAGTATCCTAAGGTTGATAAAAATTCTGGTTTTTGGATAAAGTTTCTTTTTTTCCTTTTTTCAATGTCAGATGTATCAAACTTGCAAATAAAAATGGGAAAAGATCCGGTGTAACAGCAGAAGTATGCACTGTTAAGGCTCAATTAGCACGTGAGGTTTAGCAAAGGACTGCTTTCTTGAGTGACTGATAGCGTGCCTTTTCATTAAATGAGGTAGTGTGATTTGTGGTGCTGCGTGGCTGTCTTGTCTCCTGTTTCGGATGTTATAATTAATAGTGCTGACCTGTGACTGCAGAAAGATACAAAGTAGACCTATTATACAGAAGCAATTGTGCAGTAATTTTCAGGACGAGTGGCAGTGATGTTAATCTGGGATTCAGCTGCTCAGAAAATAACAGAATATACTGTGACCTGGAATCTTTATTTTTTGTCATTAGTATTTTCCCCAAATATTTTGAATCTTCTTTCTGCTGCTGTGAAGTTGGTGTAAGATAGCCAGAAGTGTACCTAGAGGAAATGGGACTAAGCAAATTGTATTAGTTTATTAATCCTAATCTTTAAAAGCATGCCTTAGTGCTATTTGTCTTTTTAATGGGAAAGATTGCATACTTCAACAGAAGAAATGATGTATTTCTGTTGCATATGAAAGTAAAGTTATTTTTTGCGAAGTCACCTGGCTGCCTGTCAGTGGCTAAATGGCATTTCAGTTAAACTGAGTGGTGTGAAGCCAAACACAGAATGAAATGGAGTTGCTGTCAGAATCCTAGTGTTTTGTTCTGAAGATACAAGCTTACACAAGTACTAACTCTCTGGGTTTTTTTCTTCCTCTCATTACTGGAAAGAAGTATTTAATGAAAAATACCAAAAAAGCAGTACAGTTAAGTTATAGTAATAGTTAAGTATTTAGTGTTTATAAGATTTTTCTTTACTAGACTAAAATAACTTCAGCTTAGTCAAAAGTGAGGCATAAAAGTTAATTAGAGTTTCCTTCAGAAGGGTTTCTGGGTCACTGTGCCTTTCATCATAATGTGAAATTATCTGACTGGACAAGATAAGTCTGTATTTAATACACAAGTACTTCAGTTATTTTAAAATTAAGACAGCTTTTCTCATAGTTTGATCATCTGCTTACATTATTAGAAAGTAACACTGGGTGCTGTGTAAGTGAGCCTGTCCACACTAAAGGGTTAGAGAGTGTGGTGGGTTGATGCCAGCTGGCAGCCAAGTACCTACAGAGCCACTCATGCAGACACCTCTGCTGCGACACGGGGAGCGGGAAGGCACGAAGACTCATGGTTTGAGATGAGGGCAGTTTAACAGGTGAAGCAAAAGCTGCGCTTGCAAGCAAAGCAAAATAAGAAATTTATTCGCTATTTCCCATTGGCAGGCAGATGTTTAGCCACTCTGTGGAAAGCAAGGCCTCGGCACACATAATGATTGCTTGAGAAGACAAATGCCATAACCATTATCATCCTCCCCTTCCTCCACATTTCCTTGAGCTTTGATTGCTGACCATGGCATCATTTGGTATGGAATATCCCTTTGGTCAGGTAGGGTCAGCTGTCCCTGCTGTGTTCCCTCCCAGCCTCTTGTCCACCTCCAGTCTACTCTCTGGGAGCTTGGAGTGGAAAAAGGAGAAAGGCTTGAGGCTGTGCAAGCACTGCTCAGCAACAGTCAAATCACTGATGTTTTATCAACCTTGTTTTAGTCACAGATCCAAAAGACAGCACCATACAGGCTGCTGTGAAGGAAATTAACTCTATCCCAGCCAGACCCAGTAGAGAGAGAATTCCAGAATTTTAGTTATATTTAAGAATATTATATGCTTTCTGGTCTTTTCAGTGGTACACACTGTTGAGTGTTGAAATATGCATTTGGTCTCTTAAACCACTATGTACTGGAAGTATTTTATTACCTGGTAATGTCTTGTAATACATCAGCATTATTTGTGTTTTCATTAAGCTAAACAGTAACCCTCTTAAATTAAAAGCAGAAAGCGATGGCTGACTAAAATAATCTAAATTGAATGATGATATTAAATCTGTCTCTACAAATTGGCTTTTTTATAGCAGAAGATACTGCTTTGAAGGTGTAGTGGTTATTGGTTAACTGTTAGCGAGTGACATGCTAATAACTGGCCCAAGGGCTTAAAAAGAGATGCTGATAAACTAATGACAGTATAATTAAGCTGGGTAAGAGTAAAATAATGCCAGTCTCCAAAGCTTACCATAGAATTAATAAAACAGGAGTCTTTAAGAGAAGAGTCATTGCACCTTTTTAATTACTGTGGTAATTGTATGCTGCTTGCCTGTTCCCCAGGGGTCTAGTGAACCACTTGGAGACTTGAAGCCGTATGCTAGACATTCAATAATCTTAATAGTGCTCCAAAGCATTTGAAATATGTTTTCATTTTAGCAAAATGTGATTTCAGAGGCTTGTAATAGACAAGTCTTATCAGTAGCTTTAGTAAATAAAAGCTTCTATAATTAGAATGCAAAGAAAAAAAAAACCTCTGTAGGCTCGGCTGCATCACCCTCAGTGGAGCAGTTACATACCTTCTAAAGTGCTTTGCTTCCTGTTCATGAAATGTAATATAAATGTAAGTGCTCTTTCAGTGTAATGTTCAGGAAGGCCAAGGAATTACATTCGGGTCTGGATTAGATTTAACCTAGAACATGGAGTTCAGATTTGAAAAGGAGGGGTTTAATGGATTTTGGCCATTGTGAATGTCAGACTTGGAAAAAAGGTTTTTTCTTGTTTCAAGGTCTGAGATTGAGGCCTCCCCACGTTGTCGTGAATTTGAATCCCCAGTTGCTGTGCTCAAAGCTCCCTCTTCCCACATGTGACTCATGGTGTTATGAACCTAGAAGAGTGCTGCCATTTAAAATAAAAGAGAGGTGAGGGGACATGGGAAGAAAATTCATTAAGATACACATGACAGAACGTTTCCATTATACAGTATATCTCTAATCACTCTGATGTACATCTTCACTCTGGTATAGTTGTAAAATAAGCACTCCAGAGTAGTCACCCACAATTAGAGTTATTTAGGGGCAGGTTGTCAGGGTGCTTCACACCTCAGATATCGTTATCTCGCACTGCCAACCACTTCTGTAGAGATCTCAACCACCCAGCCACTGCTAGCAGCTAAAGAGCTGCACGAATATTGGAACCAAAGAAGTCACCTTGCATGTAAGGATAGAACCATCAGTGGCTCTGCTTTATGGGATATAGTGTTTGAAGGTCCAAGATTCAAGAGTTGTAAAAAAAAAAATCTGTTATCCCTTACTGAAGTAGATTGGGAATCCTCTGGTACCTGAAAAAATCCAGAATCAGATCTTCTCTAAGTCTGACCCAAAACCTGTAGAACAGTTTGTAGTAAAACCTAAGTAGGAATGGTGAAGGATTAATAAGACTATGTTTTGTAGTTTCCTCTTACCCCTATCAATATTTCCATTGATAGAATTATTTGTTTCAGTGCTTTGGGACATGTTTTGTCTTCGGCATGCATTGCATGATACAAATCTTGATCCAGTATGTGTCCCTGCACTCTGGTGGCGAGACAGTGCCCCAGTTAATACAGTGTGCTGGAAAATCCACAACTGCTAAACGTGCTCCTACGAATTTATTTTTTTTTGCTATGGCCTCTGTATTAGGAAGCTTTATTTCTAAACAATGTTATTCCTTGAATCTCCTCCTGAATAGAAACAGCTCAAAGCCAGCTACCTTAGGAAGAAGAAGTAAAATAAAATCATCTCTCCTGCTAAGGGAGGAGATTTTTAACGCCTTCGTGGAAAAATAGTTGCCTTTTTCTCATCCTGTTTTTTTCTTTCACTGTGACATTTGCAATAATCCTAAAAAACAATAGCATCTTTTCCTTTCCTGAACAAGAAAACTCTATAAGAATTTAGGAAAATAAAAAGAAATAAAAAGACTGCCATGAAAGAAACTACCAATGGACTATCCCCAAATAGGGGAGTTTTTGTAACAGTCACAACTCTACTTCTCTGTGCTAAGACACAACTGTCGCCCTGGAGTATTTGAAAAACAATCACTGTCAGTTTAACCAATGATTTTCCAGGCAGAGAATTCACATGTTCCTTATACGGTGAAGTAACAGGAGTGTTTTAATTAACATAGCTCATTTTGCTGTCTCTTCTGCCCCATCACCTGCGCTTGTCAGGAGGAAAGCTGTTACTCCCAGTACAACTGTGCTCTTGAATCACTGCTGCAGATTAGTTATAAACTGTCTCTTATTCCTAGAAGACTTGTTACAATCTGGAAGAACAGAGCAGAGGAACTCTTTACATCCCCATTCTCATTTTATTCGTTTTGCTCACTTTGGCTTCAGCTGGGTAGTCTTCCAAGGTGTCAGAACCACTTTGCTAGTTCTGTGCTTCCCAATGGCATCCGCTGTGAAAAAATATCCATGTGCCAAAATGCTCACTGATGGAATGAGCATCCTCTTCCTTCTGATCAGTTAAGACATCATCTCCTGTTACCAGATACTAAAAATTATCAGATGTGGACAAGAGCAACAACACTATTTTTTTCTTGGGAGTGTTAACTAAGTTTCCTGTTTTCCCCTTTTCATTGCTAAAAGGGGTGCATAGCTTACAAGCATATAAGGTCTACGGTCATTTGAAAAGCTGTATGGAAATAGAGTATTCACTTAGGCAACATAGGTTCACTCTATCAAAAATTGTAGCTTGATTCAAAGTCAAAGTATGAAACTCTTCCCCATCTTCCTATTCTAAATAGTCCCTCCAAGTTACACAGTATTTCACTGTCATACACTCTGTGACTGCACCAGGTTGCAACAGACAGAAGTATCTTTAGACAGGCAGTGTGGGCCAGAAACTATCTTGAACCATGCGTGCAAATTTAACGTGCTCAGGTACGCCAGATAGCACTGCATGCCACCGCTTTCCTCCTGCCCCATGACATGGAGCACTTGCCAGATCATACAGGTTGGACAGTCTGCAGCCCTCGGTGTACGACATTCTGAATAGTCAATCATCTTTGCTGTTGGTGTTCCCTGTTTTCCACCCTCCCATCTTTTGTCATTAATTCTGTAGGTAGTCTCTCCTTTCATCAATGTTCGTGCCATGGGCTGTCTTGAATCTCCATGGTACTTACAGCTTATTTTCATGCCCTTCCCTATTCTGTGTCTCTATTAGGAAAGATGAGTTACTTCCCAAGAACTTCTCTGAGCCTTTCTCTGTCCTTGCAGGCTTCTTTGGATCTTTTGACCTTTTAGTCTCAAGAAAAGGGGATGGATCTTTGTGTCACTGGGAATTAAGTTCTTCCTTCTTGTTACTATACCTTGGGGGACTGCCTGTGAACAGGTTCATTTTTTTCCAGGCATATAACAAAGTCTTAACATTGTTTAGTCTTGTGATGATAAGAAAATGGGAACTTGAAGGCTTACTCAGAACTTACCAATTTTCTCAGAAGTCTGAACCAAGGCTGTGCAGCTGTGTTGTATCGGAGCTAGACCTCAGATCACAGACACCTGAACCCTGAGGAGGAGGGTTGCAGATATTGCACCAATTCATTTTCCATGGAAAAGCTCAGTTATATTTCTAAAGCCACCATTCCAAACCTGAAGCTGTATTAAACTTTAGTAGGAAGTTGCACTGATTTATCAGAACGGGAAGTCCACAGCGAGCTTACATTTCATGTATGGTTTTATTGTGAAAGTAAGTTACAGTTTTAATAGAAATGTGAAATGAAGAATAGCTACTGTATTGTCCTTTCTCCTAATGCTTTTCTGATAAACAAATCATTCCCATATAAGGCCCACTTTCTCATAAAGGTAAAAGCTAATAGTGGGGTTTTTGAAGAGTAGTAGTTGAATCACAGTTTTTGTATGTGCAGAAGGTAAGCTGATAGATTTTAACAGAATTCCAAGAAAATATTAGCTAGTGGGATGTATGTCCATGTCTCTCTGTTGGTTGCCACTTACCTTTGATTAGGAAACAAAAAGAATGCATCTTCTTGGGAAGGGCCCTACTGAAAATGCAAATGATGTCCACCTGTGACTGCTCTATGAAAGTTCTTCCTTGACAGCCACTTGCCTGGAAACAAGCACCCAGGTTGTTCCTTACTGAGCTGATATCTCTGATGCTGTCTTACAGAACAGCCTTTCTGTGTGTTATTGGAGATCTTGGCTCAAGAAAAAAACAAAATCACCCAAATTCCTCCCATAAAAAACCTCTTTCAATCCAGTCCTCCTCCTCTTCATCTCGCAGTTTAAAATTCCCCTCTGAGAGTCTTTTAGGTACATGAAAGCAAAAAAAAAAAAAGGCGGTAAATGGCAGTGAATGCAGCTGCAACAAGTGCCAGTCCTGTCTTCCAGAAGGGCAAGAAGGAGCACCCAGGGAACTACAGGCCGGCCAGCTTCACCATAATGCCTGGGAAGGTCGTGGAGCAACCACTCTTGGAAACCATTTCCAGGCACAGAAAGGACAAAACCACAATCAGGAGAGGCCAGCACGGGTTCGCAATGGGGAAGTCGTGCTTGATGAACATGATAGCCTTCTGCGATGAGGTGGTTTGGTAGGTGAGGGAAGAGCAGTGGAGACATCCAGAAGCTGTTTGGGCAGCGTACTGAGCAGCCTGCTCTAGCACCCTGGTTGAGCAAAGGTGAGGTAGGAGGGTGGTTGGACCAGATGGCCCAGACCCTTCCTACCTTAACCATTCTGCAATTCTGAGTTTTTGTCAAACACTGGGAAGAGGAGCTGTCACCATAGTGTCTATTAAATTCTCCTGGACTGCTTTCACAGGCAGGGATGTATCATGATCTCTCCACCATGTTCTTGTCCTTCCCCGAGGCTGCATGAACAGTGAGCTACAGCATGATGGAAAGACTCTTTACCATAGACAAAAGTTTGAGTTCCACCACATCATTCTGGATGCTTCTTCAGATTTCTGGTCACCAAAGATAGGGAGAAAAAAGAAAACCAAACCAAACAAAACAACACAAAATGTTTTCTTTTGAAAAAGAAAACATTATCAGGGTATTTGCCCTTTCATCCCAAGTGCGTCTGCTTCACAGGTGAAATCACAGGTCAGTTCTCCATTCAATCTTTAACCTGTGCACACAAATACTTTTCCTAACATCAACAACCAAGCAAGCTGGTGTTATGTAGAAATTACTAATCCCTGCATTTTTGTGTCTTTATCAGTCCCTAAATACCTATTTTTTTGGTTTAGTTACAGCATCCAGAGGTCTCATTGGAGAAACATGAAGAGGCGGGGCAGGAAGGGGACAGGAACACTCCCCAAAAGATGTAGGCCTGTTGGCCCTCTCTCTGACACATATCCTGGAGTATATAAGGGATGTAGATGCATTCTAGTGATGATAAGGACATGGAGTATGAAATGTGACTGTCCGATCAGTTTATTTTGAGGAGCTTCTCATTACAATGAGGAGAGGGATTTAAGAGCCTTTCCTTACAATTACAGCTGGATTAATATAGGAGTGGAAATTGAGTGTTTGTAAAAAGAACTGCCAGGTAGGTCTGTCTTTGGTCGTGTGAAAAGCAGTCATATAAATGGAGACATAGTTCTTCACTTCATTAGATTCTCATTTCAAAACATTTGCAGAGGAAGAGATTAACCTGCTCTTTGAGACAAATGAACCTTCATCATCTTACAGCAAACCTGAGGGGCAAAATTATTAATTTCACATCTGCCAGGTAGAGGGAATGTGAAGAAAACATAATGACCCTTGAGGAAAAGTAGATAATATGATATCTTTGATGACATATCTCCATCCCGAGATTTGTTGCAGTCTCTTATTAATTGTAAGGATAAACTCAGAAAACACATTTAAAGATTATTTTACCCAACTTTGGTTCAGGAAGAATTTCTCAGTATGGAGTGAAAAGAAACCAGTAAGTTGGGAGTGTACTGGTTATAAACAAAATGTTGGTATGTGAGCACCTTCGATAGAAGTGGTAAATCAGGTATATTTGTGCAAAATATTGACAGGGCATTCCTTACTGTTATTCTGGTCTGAGCAGATTGAACATGAACCATTCTATGGATGCTTTGGATCTCTCTTTTCAGGAGTATTATTACTGCAGGCTTAAATAACTGCATTGGTACTATTATTATTAAAAGCAATTAGAAATACAGAAAAGAGAAGGCTTTGGATATAGGTGCCTTCCCTGTGAAGTTCAACAGCTGCTGTATATTTATCCTTAACAACTTTCTGCTGAGCACTTTCTCCCCTCTTCTGAAGGCAGTTTTCTTATCAGTTATTCTGATTTTCACATCCAGTTATGCCCTGCTGCTTTCCAGCTATATGCAAATTTCATTACTAATAAGGCTGATCCTTTAGCAAAAACATGAACAAATGACACAGGAAAGGATTGCTTTTCCTCTTAGTCAATGGAGAAGGTCTTAGCCAAAACTGAAGAGAAATCTTTCATACATTTGAAGTGGCCAAAGTATATTTACTTCTTCAATTTATGTCTGAAGGAATAACTAATGGTGCATGTCTGAGAGCATGTATGTGTGTATATACATAAACACACACACATATATCCCCATCAATCCAGTTCTCTTTTTCCTTTGTATATGAGTGTATCACCCCTATGACCAAAGGGGATTCTAAAGAATAGGTTTTGTAATTAATAAGAATGACTGAGTGAACTTCTGAGCCACCTGTTTTAGGAACCAGGAAAATAAGATGTCCCATAGACAAGTGAAGCCTAATTTTCAAAAGATTTGTCTACTAAATATCGCCACCTTATGATGGTGATACCATTTTTCCTTACGACAGACCTGCAAGGCAAGAGGCAGCACCCAATTAACCAGGAGTTGCTGTCAAATGGAGTATCTGATGTTAGTCTTCTACTTGTCTGCCCTGAGCCTTCTGAATGAGGGCACTTGTTTGGCTCTCTCTCATCTTCTGGAATGAAATTCTGGCAGGACTGTGTCAAATGCATTTAAATTTGAAACAGGTTATTTGAATGAAATTTGCTAATGTTTTTAAAGGGTATTGAGAGATGGAAATGGATGAAGAGACCGGCATGCTCCTCTGTTTTACTATTTTAAGACTCACGCTTTTGTTCGAGACTGTTAGACCGTGTGCTATCTTGCCCAGCAGCTTTGGCCGGCTCTAAAAACACAGAATTGCACAATTTTGTTGGAACATCTATGAAGCATGAAACATCCAGGAACTATGTAGGAACACTGATACTTATGTTTTCCATCTTTTAGTTTTTTTAAAAAAATGCTTACAGAAAAGTAAAATCAAGGTTTGCAGAATGAATGGTACATTGATTCTACCTCACTTTGAAGGAAATCCAAACAACGACACCACTCTGGTGCTTCCATTTTTTTTTTTCAGTTCTTGGAAGGCATTTTGGCTTTGCAAAGCCGTTTCCTTTACAATTGTAGAATTGTTGTCTGCAGTATCCGGTCCAAACTCCTGCAGGTTCCCAGGAAGAAGAGCTGGTGCCATGGGTTCTGGCTTTTCTGCAACTACTTTTTGCCATAAAGTACAATTACAAATTTATAGTCTAGACTATAGACTAGTTTGAGACCTGAATTCAGGGCAGATCCTGATGAAGAAATATCCTGACTTTGGAGGGAAAAAAATCTCTTTTCTCTTCGGGTTGCTATGTTGCCGCAGTGCTGTAAATAAGTAATGCTATCCTGCAGTCCAAGGATCTCTTCTGGTCAGCAAGTGTGCATCACATTTCCGTTTACAACTACAGAAAATAAAGTTGAGACACTTCAAAGAGTGCTAGACCTCCACTTCTGTAGATTTAAAAGAATAGTTTTTGTTTGGTAATCCATCTTATTACTGCTGAGTGTGTTGGGAGGGGCATCCCTGTGGAACTGAGATTATTCCAGACTCTTATAGGCAACGAATGTTTGAGGGAGGAAATCTGCTCTCTGTTCTTTTTTGTTACTTGATACCTACATGGCTAGTTGGATTCTGGCCCAAAGAAAAGAAAAACATTTGATTGTGAAGATGTTGAACAGGCAAATACTTACTTAAACGCATAACAGGTAATAAGAAATAAAATTTTGAGACACCGTGCATAGCATTATCATGAAGTACTGTGTTAAAAGAATAAAATGGAGATTAAAATAAGACTTCCAGTGAAGTTAATGATTTAGGACTCCTGCATTTCAGTGGTCATATTCTTTCATCCATAAGATGATATTTTTTAGAATGATAAATATAACCAACCATCTAAAATACTTTCAACAATTGTATTTTCAAATTTTTATTTCTGATGTCTGCATTTAGCTGGTTTTCAGTACATAACATCCTTTGAGCATCCTTTTTATTATTTTAAATATATTAAAAACTATCTGTGTGTTTAGTTCACCATTATTCATTCTGTTAAGTTTGATCCAGTTCCTGGTAAGGAGAAAAAAGTTTTCTTTTGGGAAAGGAAAGTTCAGTTCAGTTCAGAACTGAAAGGAGTTCAGTTTTATCCATTAATTTGTGATTCATAACTTTCAAAAAGCTCTCTGAAGGTGTTTTGGTCCAGAAATTTTGCAGTGGAAAATGATGTTTGTAGTGGACTGTTATCTTTTAGTATTATACGTATGGAAAAATGCATGTAAAGCAAAAAGGCAGTAATAAGTGTTTACTCTTGACATGCAGAAGTGCCTTTTCATTTCTAAAAATTTATGTTCTTTGGAAACAAAAATCAACCTGTCAGTTGTTCTGTTTTGACTGTTTCTGCAGATGTTTTGTTTGCAATTAGCTTAAAAAAACCCACAGAAATATTCAATAATATACTTAATTACTGTTGTACAGTTTTGAATTTGAGAGGATGACCCAATGTGTAACTGGCATGTTTGGCCAAATAAATGAAAAAAACCCAACTTTTTAATGACCTGAACATAATTATAGATGACTTTGGAATGACAACTGGCAAAAATTGTACTATAATTAAATTTCCATTATAAAAGTTTCATCTTTTTTGTCTGACATGTAAGGATAGATTGTGAAGAGTATTCATTTATAAGAGGAAGAATTAGAGAGCTATAATTTATAATTCAGGATAATCAATGGAAGCATTTCTTTTGTCAAGAAACCTTTCACTGACAGATAGCATTGCATTGTTAGTTGTTTTAAAAAGAAACTAAAAATTCCTTCATTATTTATTTCACTTACTGTAAAAGGAGATGAAAAATTCTGGAGGTTGACTCAAGTCTTGCCGTAATACAGAGTAATATTATGCAGACAGGGCTTCTCAGTCTGTTTTTCTCTTTATTAACATTACCTTTGTCGCAGCCTGTATCTAAGACTGTTCATGAAGAAGTAGGGTCTTTCTGAGGCCATTTTACCAAGGGTCTCTTTAATCTTGCACAACTTCCATGATAGCATAATCTGACTTTCAGACTTTCATATTATTGACTAAGATGGACCCTCTGCTATCCAATATTGAGGTCTCAAAGGAAATGAATAAAACCATTTTGAGGTTACCTTGTTCATTTCTACATAGTCTTTCAAAAGGAGCTCCAGGAAAGATTAATATGTTTAAGAGTTTTGGCACCAGCTTTTCAAAGGCAGCTGCAAAGCTCAGAATCACTCTCATCTAACTAACAGATGGGTGGTGGTTTTTTTCTATACACTCATTTAAGCTTTGTATTTACAGAAGTATTTGGTGTGCTTTTGTTATCACTACTAGACACAAGTTACTCATTGTGCACTAATTTCTCTTACTGTACTATCTGTTCATTGTTTAAACAAAGTGTATATGCCATTAATCTCAAAATGTGATTCTTAGGAAAATGGAAAAGTTGGACTCTTAACTAAGTAAAAATGCCTTTAGTCTTACCTATGATTCTGTTAAAACAGTGAATCTGTTTCTGCTCTGTTAACATCACAGAATAGTTTGGCATGAATCTTCCAAAGCTAATTTATTTTATTCTGTGTTACACTGACACAATCTCTGCTAAGCAGTTAATGTACAGCATTGCACTGAGTTCCTAAAGCAACTGACTTGAAAATAGGTTATTTTCATAACGATAATTTTCAGAGACTGTCTACTAAAATTCAAAGTGATCATTTACTTCTGTGTGTATTACCACTTCACTGTTAGTCTTTTGACTTATAGACCATTGCTTATGAAAGCAGTCAGTGTTAATATCTTAAAATCTGTCAGAAAAGTACTGTTCTGCATTCATTTTCACGCTCTGCAGTAGTTTCTTCCTGGCTGTTACTGCAAGTTGCTGAGGCCAGTTTGTACGTCTCTTTCTTTGCATTCAGACCACAGGCTTTGAACTCTGCAAACTGGTTTGTTTATGCATTGGTTGTTAAAACTCTACCATTTGCAATTAATATCATCTTAAGGTTATATTCTGCATTTTAAACTTTATTCTTCAGTGAATCAGACTAGAGTTTTTTCTTTAAAATGATAAGATTTGAACTGTCTTCTGTTATTGAGAAGTTGGCATGGTCCGTGTCTTCTGTAACAACTGCAGTCTAATACCAGTTGATTTAACAAGCTCGAATGCTGAAATGGCAGGGCAACATAGTATTTTGCCTTTGCAATGTCTTAAAGATGTATGAAGAAGAAAAAGATAGTCCTCAAAGAATTCTGTGAACATGGGTACATCACAGATCTGCATCAACATTTAATTATTTCTTCATAAGTATAGCTTAGTATCTCGATCAAAAAAGGGCTCATCTGGTACAGCTGAGCAGCTGATTAGAGCTAATCTTTGTGAAGTTCTTAGATCGTACGTAGATGGTGACTTACTTATTTCTCAGATTTGCAGCCCATAAATGTAGGTTTATTTTTAGCAGAACAGGTAACCAGTTTCTTCTTTCTTTTTGATTTTTTGCACAAGATTATTTCTGGCCTTAAAGGGATGGTGGAGCTATTAAATGGTGGTGGAAAGACATGTCACATTGGATAAACTAATTTTAAACTCCTTTTCAGAATAAGCTGAACTGTGTTTGCTAAAATTTTCCAGCATGATGAAAGAGGAAGAGTAGTCGTGTCAGTCTAAATTGTTAATATTTGGCAAAGTTACACAAACATTTGGTAAGAGACTGATAACAAAATGTATGTGACAAGTATGTGACTGCATACTTGCTTATGCTATTTCTCATGCAAGACACCAAATTTAAGGTTAAAAGATGAATTCAAAAGATATTTAGTTGCTTTACTTCAACACGCAGTTGCTGATGCCTGGCTAAAATAAAATACATTGACTATTTTTGTTAAGTAGTAGTGAATGTCTTTGATTTTATTCAGTATGAAATGTTAAAGAAAATATGCTACTCAGATGCTCTTTCTAAAGAAACTTAAAGTGATGTCATTTGTCTTCAACAGTACAAAATTGACTCTGAAATCAAATCAGAACTTTGTCATGCTATAGTAAAAGCACATTATGTAGAAGGAAAATAATTTTTGCCTGTTTTCAGTTTTAAGTTTCTATGGATTGCAAAAATTACCAAATTACCACTGTCTGGGAGAGGGAAAAAGGCTTCAGCAGTGTTGCAGTGGTATTAGATGTCAAGATTATGACTGGAAATCACATTTCTGAGTGGAAAACAGAAGCTGAAATGTGCTGCAACTCAAGATTGCTCTAGAATGAGGCAGCCTGCAGGAAGACACAGGAGCTGTCGTGGGTCAGTAAGCCTTTACCTGCTCAGAGCTGAAGACTTGCAAAAGCTGACCCTCTTTACAGCCCTATCCTAACTTCATACAGAGAAACAAAATGGGCAAAAAGCAAAACAGCTTTTTCGGATGGGTGGGTGTGCAGAAGTGAACGTGGAATCATTTCTTCTTTTGGGGAGGGAAGAGGGAATGAAGTTCTTTTCAGATAGAAGTTTTCGAGATGAAGATCAGGAGACCCTTGAGTCCTTTGCTTTGGCAAAGGTTAAATTGTTGCTTTGGCTGAAGCTCATTAACCCAGTCCAACCTGAGTCTGCATTTTTTGCTGATTTCCAGCATCTTCTTTTGCTTATATCCATGGAGAAAACCTTTTTCTCCCTCTCATTAACTTTCTGATTTTATTCATCATGTTTGACACCATTTTGGGGTAGTATTTCATGTATAAGCCGTGTTACACAATAGGTTATGTAGGAGTAATCCTGAAAAGTACAGTTGATAAAGCAGTAATTCAAATAATATTAGATTATTTTTTTAAACTAATGATCTGTTGCTGAAAAAGAAATTCCAAGGCAAGTCTATGGTATTTATCAGGAGTAATCAGAGAAGCAAAGAAATGTTTGTTTACAAGGTACTAATAAGTAATCTGATTATGCTGTATAATTGTATTGCCATCATGCTGTTATTTCAAGTCATTTTATTTTGAGGAAAGTAAATATAAGCCAGTAAAAGCAGACTAATTTTGCCTTCTGTGATTGAACTTGGAAAGGTTTTGTCAATATTTCTGTAATAAACCTTCTGCTGACTTTGCCCCAGAATTGCTATGAGTAATTTGAAGGAATAATGTGGTTTCTTTATACAGCTTAGTGCCTATGGAAACAATAAATGTTACTTCTATGAACTTAAGATTCGGTAGAAGTATGGGTTGCTAGTTGAGAATTAACTCCCACTTTTACATATGCTATCAGGAACCATCCTTGTGCTGCTCAGTGTGTATCTGTTAACTCCTGGTGTCAGCCTGGAAAGACAGACTTTGCAAGAGGCTGATTCAGGGCAGGATCCAAACAAAGTATTCTTCATCTTCTAAATGAATATTTGTAAAAAAATGTTCATATTTTAAATTCATCTGTTAAGTTGTATAATCTTTCCACTCTTGATAAAATAATTCTAGAGACTGACCTCCTGCATCTTTGTAAATACCCACAAGTATCTTTGGAGGTAAAGGTAAGACATTTTAGGATGAAGAAAAGATTTGCTGCTCCTATAAAATATATAAAAACCTGCCTGTGTTATTGGCATAGTGATAGTGTCAGTCCTAATATCCACTGATGAAGGACTAAAATCGGTTATTTTCCTAAAATAAGGTCAGGAACACCTTGTTTAAAGCCTCACTTCTAGACTATTGTTGATTAAGTTCTGTGTTATAACATGAAATAGGGCTTTGACTTTCTGAATCTGAGCAGAGCACATTCTTACTCTGAACAGACAAATGTCTCCTTAATCTTCCTGATTGTGTCCATTCATTTTCAGATGGGCCCTTGCCAAGGTTAAAGTACAACACTTTGACTCTGCTCCCTCTCAATGGCTGTTTCAAGGATGAGGCTGTTTATTATGGCAGTGGAGTTAGAAGTTGTCCAGACATCTAATATAAACAAGGAAATTTCCGGGCCAGAAAAATAGACCGAATTCTGAATTTAGTTGCTATGGATTTTATGCAACTGGTTTGAAATACCATGAGAGGTGCCAGGGAATTGTGCTGCTTAGAATAATTTGACAAGAGTAGCATTACCAGCAGAGTTTCATGTTCTAGAAGGAAAGAAAAATAGTTTTATGATGTTGTCAGAAATATTTGTTTTATTTTTTTAAAAACCATTCTTATTGGAGGGGAGAGGTTCTTTGGATGGTCTTTGTGGTCAAAACTAGTGAGAAAGGCTAAACTATATTCCTAAAAATATATGTAATACACTGCTGTAGCTAAATCAGTTCCCAGATTACACTATGCCAATAGTTTACCTGTCTGTCCACATAATTTATTTTTTTAAGCTCCAACATATGTTTTGAGTACGCGGGTTTTTGTGCACAGTACCACTGAATGGTGAAAATGCATTGCAAGTACATACCACTGCTAGTCAAAATAGACTAGAAATAAAAGTACATGCACTGAGATGATTTGCTTTTTATGTTTTCACAGTGTTTTGATAGCTCAAAACAAGACTTACTTCATGCATAAGTGGCACAAAGCAAGGCTTACTTTATACTGAAGTGGCAGCTAGAAGAACAAATCTTTGATTTTAGCCACACACCCTCCAAACCTGATGGGAGAGACAGGAGAAGGCACTTGAACAGAATGTACAGGCACACTAGTCCTCCCCGTTCGCTACCAAAATACATGCTAGGTTCAGTAGGTTAAAATGATTGATTTTTTTAAAAAATGCATTGCAAATGTTTATCAAACTATTCTTAGACTGTCATCCTGTGCTGCCTACTTCTTCACTTTGTTTCTTCTTGTGGCTGCTTTCCTTGTCTAGAATCTGTGGGTTTTTTCCTCTCTTTCCCCTACCACATGTTTAGCTTCTGATTCAGGCAACCCATCCCTCTTTAGCAAGGCATTTAGGATCAGAATACATTTAAGTCACTTTGAAATAAATATGCACACGTGAAAGAATGTGGTGAATTTTTTGCTATTCCATTTTACTCTCTTTGGTGTGGTAAGACTGAATGGAGTGAAAATACTAAAATATATCTTTTTTCTTAAGATGCAGACTGTATGTTTGCTGTACCGTTAGTATCCCATCTACCAGAAATGGAAATTCTAGAAATAAAGCAACTAAGGAATGATCTAAGAGAGAGCATCTTTATTCCCCACCCCACCCCCAGCTTTCTGTGGGCTTTAACAAGAAAATATAGGCTAATCCATACGGGATTTAAAACATTTTGAATTACTAGAAATGTTCAAAAGAATACTTTAAAAACACAGGCTATTGAGGCATTATTTAAAATAAAACATTGCAATGCTTCGTTTGTACAATGTTGAAACTTATTGTAATGTTTTCAGAAAGTGATGTGAATTGTCACAGGGCAGAAGAGGTTTGGCCATAGAGATGACCACAAAAATGTTCCACACCTCAGACACCTGACAGTCGTGTTGTGAGCACTTCCATTTCTCCTTAGTTCCACTTTTGGGGCTAGAGACTTCTCTGAAGCTTTGGCTAAGTGACTCTTGCAGTTGTGATCCATTGTCCTTGGCCAGCCAAGGTCTGCTGAATTCTCCAAAGGGAATGCCAACAAATAAGGGAGGAGACGCTTTTTTCTGTCCTGTGGAGAAATTATATTTGGCATAGGCCCTCCTCAGGTGCTTCAAGCAGAATTGGCCTGTGAAACAGATCAGAGGAACCCCAAAGGGAATATTGTCAAAGGAATCAAAGAAATGTGAATGTCCTGCATCATCTGGTTAATCTTCCTTCTAAAATAAAGAGCTACTTGAGAGTTGAATTTGATCCAAGAAACTCTTGACAGTTCCTTTGATGTTTTTTCAAACCAGTGAGGATTTTTTTTAACCTATAGCTTCAGCATTGAAAGGACATCTGTCATTGATACATATGTGCCATTTGGTTTCTCTATGATCCCAAGAATTTGTAAAGCATTTTTGAAACTTGTGGTGGTGAACTTTTCTCTTTAGTTTTTTCTTTGGATGGGTGATACTTTCATCAAGCCATCATCCAAGAGCAAAGTTATTTAGAATATAACCAGGGTGAATTGTGAACTCAGCACACATTGATTTGCAATAAATCTAGACAAAAGCAATCTCATCTTCAGTTGAGCACTGACTCCTCCAGGGATTCAGATGAACACCAAAAGAGACAGAGCTGCTCTTTCAGAAATTGGATTTAGAAAAATGAAAGCTGTATTTTCCGCACAGATTTCCAGAGATGCACCATGTTTTGGATTATTGAGAGTTAACAGTTTTTGTCCCCACAGAGATATTGCACCTGCTCAAACAGTGCTAACTTCAGCATGGACCCATTCCCAAATGCAAAGGAGTAGTTGGGATCCAGTTAATAATACTCTAGTTGACCACAACCCGGTGTGACCCTGTGTACAAGGAGGGTCCGCTGGCAGACAGCATCCTTCTGGATTTCAGAGCACAATCAGAAAAGGAGTAAGCTCAGGAATTTTGGGCATTAGCCAGAAGAAGGCACAGCCTCAGCATCTTGGAATATGGGAGTGTTAAATCAGCGAGGAAAGTCCATGGTGATGAGAAGTCTTTTAGGAAATATTTCCTGGACTAGTTTCAACGAGTATTTTTGCAGAAAAAAACATAAGGAAGAGTGTTGGCTTCCCAGAGGGTTGGATTCCAGCCCCAGCACATATGCTTTCCTGTAATTTTTCTGCCAGTTTCATGGTTTCTCTAGAAATGTAGAGCTGAAAACTATCATGTGGATAACCAAACGTCCAAGTAGATTTAGCCATAGATTTTTTCATTAGATAGACACAAGCCAAGATACTTGCTTGGAGGCCTTTTCCTTTTTCGCAGACCGGTTTCATTCAGTCTTACTGCTTTGCTTTTGAAAGTCAAATTTTGAGAGAACTCGGATATTCAGAGAAAGCTATTTTTGGTGCCTAGTCTTCTAAGAAAGAATCATGAAATCGGTACTTCTAAAAGGGGATGATAAGAGATTTGCAGCCTATATAAATCCTATTACCATGCAGATATATAGTGAAATTTCTCTACGTCATGGATTGAAAGATCTTTTGAAAATACAGAAGTGATACCTTATCCTTTCTTGGAAAAAGTTAGCAAATTTATTCAGCCACTTTTTGTAGAACCCAATTGTGCTATAATAAGTAACACGATCACCATCAGGTAGGAACAGCACTTGCAAATCATAAATGTCATGGATTATATCATAAATAGTGACTTGTGTAGAGACCTACTGTCAAGATACAGTTATATGGAATATAACTATTGCTTGGAAAAGCATTAATAGCAAAAGGAAAAAAAAATAAGAGAAAATATGTAATGATCCTTTTAACAATCTGCAAGTCATAATATTTCACATTGCATAATCAACTTTCTTTTACATGCATACAAGGAGCAAATTAAAAAATGGGCAGAGAAAAATAGATGGAAAAAGTGTTTTCATTTTCTTTATGAACTTACTTTAATCTGGGGGAAGCTTGGCATATTAAAATGGCAGTTGTAACTACAAAAATATCTAAAATATTTCATCCAGGTATATTTTAACCACGAGAGTATTTTCCGCATCTTGGACTGATACTACTGCGTTGGTACTAAGCTTTTCTGAAGTCCATTCGTTGAGAAGGAAGGAACATAAGATTAAATTCAGATGTTAGTATGTTTTCCCTGGTGGCTACTCTGTGGTTTGTAGAGCTGCAAATGTTTCTCTCCTCGTAAAAGAAGCAATTCCTTAACTTTAATGATACCTGTAGTTAAGTGTGGTTCCAATACACATAGCGCTAATGATGTAGAAACTAATTATACCACGTGACTTGCACTGTAATAACTTGTGTAAAATCAATCCATGACACGGTTGTAGATCTTCTTCTTCATGTATTTTTCATGCTTTAATTTTACTGTGCCTGATTCTGTTACCAGTTAGTGATTTCTTTTTAACCATTAGATATCTGAAAAATTCATACTGTGTGGTCCTTTCCTGGCTTTTTCATGACTGTACTGGGTCAGTGCAGAACTGGCTCTACTGGACAGCAGACAAAAAGTCCAGATCTTGGGGCCTTGACTTCTCTGCAGGAGTTTTGCTGTTACCAGAGTAATTGGCGTCACTGTGAATGTGAGAAGCCCTGATCTGTAGTCCCTGTCAAAATTGCCTGGTCTTGAGTGCAGATAGTGGCGAAAGCCATCTCTTGTGTAAAGTTGCTGGCAGAGGGGTGATTTCACTAGTGCCTTGTTTTTAATTGCTATTTCCCTCAGCAATGGCTAGTAACCTCATGCAGTCTTTAATTTCAAAAGTAGTCTGTGAGACAAGGTGGAGATTAGAGCTCTTAATTTGTGCTTCCATTGTGTTGGTCAATCAGATAGCTTTAGAATTATTAAGTAACATGAAAAAAGCGAAAAGTTTAATGATCCACTCATCTAGGTAAAGCACAGTTGAGTGATTCCCCTCCCCTCCCCCCCAATGTCTTTTATTTGCAGACCTCCATTGAAATTTTAACAGCTGCGCAGCTGTGTCATTGCTGCATACAGCACTTTGTATAATGCTTATAAGCCTGTTGACTAGATATCTGCTCAGTTACCTGCTGGGAATCACATAGAAGTAATTGATGGAGCCCCAGAAACCTCAGCTGAGAAACACCAATCCTGGTGATTTATAGAAGTGTTTATGGTAAACTGTGCCATCTAGACTAAATTGGATAGAGACAGTCTAGGAATTACAAATTTTGTAAATCCGCATAATTGTTACTCAGTTGCTTAGGGTGTGTTTTCTAGCAGATGGTTCAGACCTGGGCTAAATTCTGCGTGAAGAGGAAGCAATAGTGAAACATCTCCATGCTTGTAGCTTCTTAGTACAATGCAAGACCCCTTAGACTTTTTCATTTGACCATCTCTGAATGCTCGCTTCAAAACAGCATGGGTAAAAGGCTTGTGCTGACTAAAGAATAATTGGGGACAGAGAAAATGGAATTACTTTCTTCTAGGAGTTTAGGGGATAGATAAGGTTTCTGCTAACCCAAATTAGGTCTGTGTAAGTGTTCCTAAGAGAACACTGCCTCTAGGCTGGGAGCTGGGCTATAGCTCCTCTTTGCCTTGTTTCTGTTACTGAGATTAGGAAATGCAGTGTGTTTTTTGGAAAGGCTGTGTCACAGTGCTGTATTGCACTGTCATCGTAGCACCTCAGGTGAAGTGTAGGAGGTCTCAAAGCTCAGGCGGTCCTGCTGACGCCTCACATCCAGTAATGGGAAACCCAGCCATGCCCACAAAGGCATGAAACGAGAGAGCAGGGCTTTTCATCTGAGGGCCTCAGTTTCGAGGCACTGTGATAAGATCAGACATTTGCAGTAATAGTGATACAAATGTTAGGCCATATTTGCTGTAAAGCATTTATAATAATAAATTTATTGCACCTAAAATAGCTCAACATAAAAGTTTCCTCATATGAATGTTGTGTTTTCTAAATTTCAGCCAAAATTGCTGGTCATAATTGACATTCATTGTTCAGCACATAAAAAAGGCGTTTCATACGGTAAAGGTTGATTAACAAAAATTGTCCAGATACACTCATATTGTGAAGTTTTTTGGTAATTCTTTGTGTAATTTGGCCCATACCAAAACAGTTGTGCATCAAATAAGGCAATGTCGTTATTGCTGGTGTGCTTTATTGATTTACAGTTCTAAACTGATTTTATGTTAATTATAGTAGAAAGAGATGTTTTCAAAGATGAAATAAAATGCATATCTAGTTTCTAGGTATCAATAAGGAATATCAGATAATTAACTGTGAAGGATTTTAAGAAACGAGAAAATAAACTGTAAAAAATGTATTCATGGAAAAAGAGAAACTACCTGTGAAAAACAGGTCAGAATTTGGCAACAGTGCATCTTTTACTGTGTTTGTGCTTCATAAAGTTTACCAGCGAGTAATCTTTCTGTAGTAGAAGGAACGATTCCTGAAAATGATCAGTGATTGCACAGTAGCCTTAGACATTAGACAACAACTTTTGAAGATTCAAGTTCTTGGAATGCAGTTGTCCTGCAAACTTGTATAGCCAGTTCTTTCCGAAGTACTTACGTTCCTGAATAATGAATACAGGTAAAGTTTTGTTTATGCCTGTGTGCACCAGTGTCTTACCATGTTAATTTGTTCTTTCTAGACAAATCATTCATAGTTTAAAAGAACTTCTCTAAATAGGGATGCCATATTCTATTCTATTCTAGTTTTTTCCATAACCATCAAACCTGTGCTGGAAGAGTTCGGGTTCTTTTATACAAGCAGAATCCTCCCTCTTGAGTTTGTACACTCTTTACAGATCTAGTACAACTTCAGAAATTCAAGTAGAGAAAATCACATGTGATGATTTCCTTGTCCTCCTTTTTTTGTTGATTTTTTTTTTCCTCTACCCTTCAAAACCAGAATTCCATACATATCTCATTAACCAATAACTCACTGCAAAGACTAAGGAAGGAAACCAGTTTCTAAAGGTAGTATCATCCCTAAGCAGTAATTATTTGGGTTATAAAAGTAGTTGCTGTATTATATAAAATATAATAGTTGTTATAATATTGTATTTTAGCTATTATTACCTGATATTATACTTTTAGCTTATGATAGCTATATCGTATAAAATTAGTAGCTGTTTTATAGATATTGAAGGAAGTATATGATGTAGATTAGGAAGAAATTCCAGGTGAAGCTCGCGATACTGAACATTTATTTTGCATTTACTGCCTTGGGTTGTTTACTTCGCAGCTAGTATTTTTCTAGCAACAGCAATTCCCGTTCTAATGATCTGCCATCACTAAGTACATTGCTAGGAAACTGAGCCACACTCAGCTCACGTTATCCAACTTCACAGTAGGTTGTGCCACAAATGCGGAGACCGAGCTGGCTGTCAGGGAGATAACTGGGGTCTGGGAGCCTCATGGCCTTATTTGCATGAGGTTGAGCGTTTGAGCCCTCGGGCTGAATTGGCATTACCTCCTGAGCCTGTTCTCCACAGTCTGTCTTTTCTCCATTACACCCGTATTGCACATTCCCATTCCAACTTTGCAGTGGCCTGATTTACACAAATGTTTTGTATCACCTGGAGAGTTTTTGTTCTGTATCAGTTATCTCATCACTAGTCAGAACAAAAGATTGTATTCTCGTTTTAGTTGCTCACAGCCATGCAGACTTGACTGGTACTACAGCTTATGATGTGCCTGTAAGCCTGTACTGGTTTAATTGGAGTTCTGGCCTTAGACTGGTATTTGAGGCATGAGCTACAAGTTGGCCAAATGCTAATGAGACGATGTCTAGATACTGTGCAGCTTTGTTAACCTGGCGTAACGCATAATGTAAGTGTCTTAGAAGATGCTCTTATGCCAGTTTTGCATATGAGCCTGGTATAGCCTCAGTAAAATCTGGATGCACTTTCTTAATTTTCAGATGTTAAGGTAACTTGGAGTAGGTTTAGGCTAAATAAGCCATTCTCAAGCAAATTTGGACTAAGGGCTAGAGTACTTTATCTGAACTGGTTAAGATTTGTGTTTTGCCAGTACTCTATTGTGAGGATTATTTGTTCTTGTAGACACAAGTATAACTGCTCTGGTGTTTTTTCAGTTGCTGGTGGGCGTGCTGCTTGCCTTCTCAGCCAGCCATGGTGAGAAGAAAATCCAACCTGGACTAGTTTCCACAACCTCCGTCTGAGGTGGTTTAGTGGAAGGTTACATCTGTGAACAGTTGAGTATGGCTCTTGTAACCTGAATTATAATTCCTTTAAATCTCTTGATGTAGTGGAAGAAAATCTAGGGTTTCACGTGGTTTCATTTGAGCCATGAAATCCTACTTATCAGTTTGAGTTTAGTCCTGCAAAGAAGGAACAAGTCTCTTGAGATGTCTAAAGATTTAAAAGCTTGTTGTTGGAGGAAGAGCCGTATTCACACAATTTCTGTTCTCAAAAATGGCTTCTTTGAGCTTTGGCAAATCTCTCTCCTTCTGAGTAGTAGGCTCTAAATGGTGGCAGGAAGTCTGATGTACCGGGACTATATTTTCCAGAGGTCTTAGCAGAAGTTTTTGGTTTGCCAGACTTGGAGATGCACCACAGAAGCAGACATGAACTATTTAACTGTGTGACAGAGCACTGGCACAGGCTGCCCAGAGAGGCTGTGGAGTCTCCTTCTCTGGAGACATTCAGAACCTGCCTGGATGTGTTCCTGTGTGACCTAGTCTAGGTGATCCTGCTCTGGCAGGAGGGTTGGACTGGATGATCTTTCGAGGTCCCTTACAACTCCTAACATTCTGTGATTCTTTGTTTATTCAGTCTCTCTTCCATCATGTAATCAGATTGACCTCCAGTCTGTAGGTACTTGGTTAAGAAACAAAGAAAGATATGAAATGAACATAAAACTGATTTCTGTAATCATTATGTCCTGCATACAGTAGTTATATTGAAGGGCAAAGTCAGATTAAGCCCAAAAGCATTTTAATTTTTATAGCTTCTGAACTAATAAGGGCATGCTGTGTCTCTGGGGCATATTAACAAACTCAAATCCTTACTTGGATGAACCTCTGTAAAACCAACTCAAGTATGATGCAAATTTAGTAAGAAAATAAAGCATTTTAATTTTTAATGCTGTCAAACATCTTTGTAGTGTTCAGAAAAGAGACAGAATTTCTGTGCTGTTTTGGAATATTTTTGCAAAATTATCTACCAGCCATGCCTGGTTATGCAGATTGCAAAACTTTTAGATGGCATATGCCCTGACAAGGCCCCCTCAGAGGATCAGCAATTATTTTGGTATGGAGATGAACTTTAAAATGTAGGTGAATGGTTTTCATCCTGTTATGATTTGACTAAATGGTAAATTAGCAGAGGAACATTACATAAGAAGTCTTCACCAACTTAGCGAGGCGCTAATGCTGCTGCCATTTTAACTACCAATATCAGATAGTCCTCCTACTTATCATGGAAACTGCATGTGTACAGTAGGAGGTTGACAGTGAAGTCCTGTACAATGCAAAATAGATGTCAAAAAAAAATCAATAAACAGCTGCTGACACACTATGGGAAAACTAGTGGGTGAGGAAGAGAGGTGGTGAAATGTTTCATTGTTAAGCTTAAAATAAATTTTTTTCAAGGAAAACCCTCCTCTTCTTTTTGTCTGTATGTATTGTTTTTAGAACAGCTCTTTAACGAAAAACCTCTTCACGCTGCACTGTGAATGTGTTAAGAAACAAATTCTTTTTAACTACCCATTAATGAAGTGTTTAGGAAAGCACATGATTTTGTTTTCCAAAGTGGATGGATGTCTTTTCCACGGAGTAATAGTAACAGAAATAGCTTCTGCTTCTTTTCATAACTTCACTCTTTTCTTTGGAAATGGGTGTTACCCTTAAGACAGAAAAGGAAAACCTTCTCTGCTTCTTCCACTGATGCCCCTATCCCTGGCTCTGTGCTGCACAAAGGCTTGAAAAACTTGAATGTAGACATTGGTTTTACCTGCATGAAGGTGTTTTGCTCTGAAAGTAGATGCTGCTCTCAGATTCAGTTTTCAGAGCTTGACCTTCAGCGTGTGTTATGCCTCAGGTGATGGGCCCCAAGTCCTTTAGTCCCAACTGAAACAGTATTTCTGAGCTCCACCATGGAAAGCTGAGAGCACACTTTTGTCCTATGGCCTCATATCATATCAACATCAGCATCCAAAAAGCAAAATTAAGAGGTGATAATTTCTTTTTAAATGCTGTTGAAAATGGCTAAAGGGATGATGATGAAAAAAAACCACAGCTAGGGCAGCGAGGTGTATGTTTTGATAATTCATTGTAGCACTGATTTTCAAGTAGGCAGCCACATTAATAACCTGCAAAGGGCAGTATGTATGTTCCCTAATGCATTTCCTCCAGCAATGTGGAATTGCATATTGTGATGGGAATCAAAATTCTTTGCTTATGAAGCTTAATATTGATGATATCAGTGTAAAATGCAGGTTTTAATTGCACAGAAGACCAAGAAAGAGCTGCAAAATTTGTTTACTTCTAAGTCTTTCACTTGTCTTAATTTGCTGCCACTTCTGAAATGCAAAGTTAAATTTAGTTAGTGTGTGCCTCCATTCATGTGCATTCATTTCCCATTCACACCTTGAAATTTTTTCTAGCCAGGCACATAACATTGTACTTTGTCCCCAAACACAACTAACACTTAAGGGAATTCTTTTCCATCACTGTGTAGTTAGTGTTGTTAGTTTACCTGCGTGTTTGCATGAAGGGCAGAAGAAAGAAATGAAGAAGTTGTGGATAGCGAAGGAAATAATGAACCAAGGAATAAACCTGCATTCTCTTGTTGCTTCACCCGAGTTGCCTCCCTGAGTCTCCTGCATCATTTTGTCTACTCATTTCAGTCCACTCAGTCAAACCAGACCACAGATACATCTGCTCAAGTAAAACTGATGGGATATAAATGACAATGTGTTAGGTTGGTGTGTGCAACTGATACAATATTTTTCTATTTTTTTTTCATTCTCATTATACTTTTATATTAAAGAGGAAAAGGGGATTATTGTTTTGTAATAGAAATAGCTGTCCAGGGCAGCCAAACATACAATTAATTGAATATTTTTCTTGTTGTTTTTAGTTATTTTCATGCATGATAGTCTAGGCCCTGTGTATTATAAAACTTTATTTAAAAAGTACTAACTAATCATGTTTACTTTATTAACCTTAAGTCACAAGGCTCAGTTCAGTTCCCTAAACACAAGCAACTAGCAGTTGTTTTTGGAGATTTCTTGTAGTGTCCCTCCTGATTCCCTCTCTGCTAGTCCAAGGGGGCAGGGGGTCTCCCATAGAGCCCATCATCCAGAATCCTTGTATACATCAGTCTGATATGCTAGAACATTTCAGGTAGCAGTAGGCACTTACATTTAGGCAACCAAACTGTGCCCAAAAGCACTGTACTGAGTCATGCTCAAATAAATTGTGTGGATTAGTTTGTTGTTCATGCATTTATATTTTCTGATTTTGCTATTTACTTGCGTGGGTGAAATCTTGATAGATTAGTGCAGTTGCATCTTCATCCTCATATTGCTTCTGCAGAAGGCAGGCGTTTGTGTTATGTTGCTGTGAAGTGCAGCAGTATTACTCAGCAATTAGAATCGTGAGGATAATTGCCTCTTGGGGGTACACTGTGCCTCAGTTGTTTATGGCTAAGTGAAATGTGAGAAGTTGATACCAAAGTAGGCAATAATGAAGGTGAGAGCTTGACAGAAGGGAGCCCATTCCTTGCTGGTAGGTTCTGAGTGAGGAGCTCCTTTTGTGTGTGAGGAGTGTGAGTCTCCAGTCAGCAACTCTGTAGATCTTATCAAAAAAGCTTTCTGCTGTGGAAAATAAACACAATTCCTTGTGACTGCTCAGCGTTTATGCTGCATCCCAGTAATGTATTGCTATGAATCCAGAGAAAAATTGTCGATTACAAGTATCCACTTGCATGCTCTGGTGGCCAGCCAGAGCCTTGGAAAAAAGGGTTTTGCTCATCTCTGTCCTTCACATTTCATTTCTAAGAATGTTGTGCAGTTTCATCTGTGAAGCTCATTCTGATAAGCTCACTGAACTGCTGAAATTGTCTCCTTTCAATAAATCCACAATTACACATGTTATTTAGAGCATCCACTGCTGACTAAATCACAGTATGAAAGAGCATAAAATGTGTATGTAATACAATGTGTACAGTTCTTTCTTCACTGACCCCAATCACTGCTTTGAAAGAATGCCTTACACAACATTCACAATACATACTAGACAAAATAACGTTGTTATTTGCAAATCCCACTGGTTTTTTACTAAGCCTGTTTCTTAAAGCTTCTTCTAGAGAGTCCTAAAGTAAGATCTCACCTTTTCCACCTTGCTTACCAAAGGGTGTTTCGGACTTTGGAATGTGAATATTTGTGAAATGTAACAACATGCCAAGATTTGAGCAAATGTGAGTGAAAAATGGGAGAAACACATTTAGGTTTGTTAAATGTTATACACTGTGAAAAGGGAAAGGTAGGAATATAGGCTACCTGAAGACTGTGGAGGACAGGATTTGGGTCTGAGGGTTGTCCCTTCCAGGCCTGTGCCGCTGTCCTGTTCCCTTGTGGTGTTCTGAGATCACAGCATGTGCAGAGCCCTGCATTATTACTGTAGCGATTTTTTTTGGATCAAAGTGAATGAAAGAATCCAGTCAGCCATAGTAGAGAATTTTTGCTCAAAAAGAACAGTAATACTTGAGGAATATTTTTAAACTGTATTCTTTATAATAGAAGTATTTTTAATGGACTATCCAGAATGAAAAACAAGATGATCAGAATCTCTCCATATCTAAATCTGTAATATCCTTTATCCACGGTATGAAAAGAAATAAGTTCCAGATAAGAAACAGTCATCCAAGAGATTTGTCAGCGATATGTAGAGATGTATTTCTTCAGAGTTTTAATATACAGACTGTAGGAGTTTTTCCTCCCTGGCATAGAGTACATGTTGTATATGTAACTGATATTACCTGAATTTTCACTTGTTCTCTTCCATTCCTGTATGGGAGTCTGTTCTGCAGTCCTGATTTTATCTTCCATTTTACTGAGGTTGTAAACAAGGGACAGGTGCTGTCATTTAATTTAATTTGTATTTAGCTCCTAGGTCAAAGGAATATTGAATAATTATATATTCTAGGCCCACTGATAATATAAGTGATTATTATTATTGGTGTTAGATTAGACACTACTGGGAGAGTATTGTCTGCTTTGTTGATCACTTAATCATATAACATGTTATTACTTTTAATATAATTAAAGTGTTGTGTTTTTGTTAGTAGGCTGCAGTTGAAAACTATATTCATCTAGTATCTAAAGTGTCTGTTCCCTTTCAGAAGATTATTTTTTTTTCCCTTGAAAGGTTTCTATCACTTGGGTTGTCTTGTTGATTTTTTTCTGTTTATACACCAGTCTATTATCCTCTCTGGGAAGCCAGTGTTGCATTTTAAAGCAGTCAAGTGAGTCGACTGGATTTGGCAGTGTATGTGTGTGGAGGGCATGAAGAGAATGATGCCATTGGTTCCTTGTATTCATCTCCATTATCCTCCTTCCCTTTTGATAGATGGCCATTCAAGAAATGAGTAGTGGGTCAAGACTTTAATAAAATCGAAAGCTAACTGTTAAGTATATTAAAGGTGACTGTGGTTACTTTTAATACCCAGTCTTGAATGAGAAATTATTACTGTCATTCTAATGCAATATAAGTAGGGCTGTACAACCTAAATAATAGAGTAAAGCAACAGTATAAAAGTAGGCAGAATTGAAAAAATATTGCTTGGTTTTTTTATTTCTCCTTATTTGTCACACACCATTAAACATCTTTTCCTCTAGGCTAGACTAGACATCTGCTACTTTGGCCTACTTATCAAAAGACAGGAAACTTTTATTGGCATGACATCATTACATTTAGGTTTCTTTAGAAAATGAAGAAAATAGCAACTTGAGGAATCTAGGATGCCATTTAATATCTAGGTGAACTATCTCCTATTAGTAGAGAGAAGCACTAATTTGTAAATGATCACTCAAGTTCACGTACCTCTGTGGACATTCTCCTGCACACACACAAACCCCCCAAAAAATTATGTCCTAAATTGTGACATCAGAGTGGCCACCATCCTCACCTTGGGAAGAAGGCAGAATAACCAGTCAGCAAGAGCAAGGCGTTAATGATGTTGATGTGCAGACAGGTTTTAGAATTAAGGATTTATTGACATCAGAGTTGGATTTTAAGTTTCCTGAAGCTATTGTTTTAAATTGCTGGCAGATTAAAGAAGAAAGTGTAGTATACAGGCTGTTGTCATCATTGTGACTGCTTTCAAAACTTCAAATGCAAGATGATTTGGGGGTTTTGTGGGGTTTTTTTCTTCTTGTTTTTTTAAAGCTGAAATTAAAACTTGGTTTCTGGAGCACAGTGCTATAGGTAGAAATCTAAAGCTGCAGTCACAAAATGTACAAGAGACTGCTGCACTCCACCTGTCAGCCTGGAGCTCTCCGTTTTCCCTATTCATCACATACTGCAATCTCAAAGGAGTCCATAACATTTTCTTCCTAATGCTGATGTCAGGCATTGCCAATGGGCAAGCTACATTCTCCTTTGTCTAGATTTTTGGAAGCTCTACATACTTAGTCCATACGTAGCACTGCATTTCAAAAGGTAAGCATGGGAGGGAACAGTTAAGGGCAAACTTCTTCTTAGAAAGCAAGCAGATATCTTTTATAATTGTTCTAATTTCTCATGGTTTTTACTAAGAAACTTTTTTACTAAAACATTTCTGATGTTTTTTGCTAAGAAACTTTCTTCAAGGCAACAATGTCGGATTGAGTGTTTCTAGGGGCTTGCCCAAATCAAACCACATTAGTAACTGACAGCTATGTTTCAAAACAATGGTGCAATACTAGTATTTGAATATTTCTTAGTAAAAGTTATGACAAAAAAAAACCCACACAAAAATAACCCCTAAATAAATTGTTTAGTATTTTTTTCCATTTCTGTCTGTCACTATGGTTTGCTTTTCGTAGGATCCTAGGATGGAAAGACTCTCTAGAGGCTGCGTGTTCCTTCCTTGTCCTGAAATACACTATATAGCAAGTCAACTGTATTTCTGTTGTTTATGACTTCTTTTTGTCTACCTTTCTGAAGATCTTAAAGGAATGAAATTTTGTAATTTCTTAATCCCATCTATTCCAGCAGTTCATGCTGGTAGAAGTTTTCCTAATCTCTAAACTCAGTCTTCTTTTCTGCAGTACCAACCTCTTATTTTTCAGAAACACAGAAAAAAGGTTATTTCCTTCCTGAACATGGCATTCTGGTTGAGTCCTAAGTAGTCTTAGCAGTGTTGCTTTTTTCACATGATATTGCTAAATCATAAAATCAAAGAACCATTACAGGGTTTTGTCTGGGAAAGTAATCCAGCCCAGTCTCCTTCTCCAAGCAGTCCTTAAAAGGCTGGGTCAGCTTGCTCAAAGCTTTTATAGTCATATGTTGAATATTTCCAAGGACAGAGATTCCACAGCCTCTCTGGGCAGCCTGTTACAGTGCTTGACCACTGTGAAGATTTGTTTTCTTCATAGCAAGTTGGAATTTCCCAGATGAGAGTTGTCTCTCATCATTTTGTTTTGCACATCCAAGAGTCTGATGCTTTGTTACCTGCAGTTCTCCTCCATGTACTGGAATACAGCAATTAAAAATGTCTCTATGTCTGAGCAAGCTCAGCTTTTCCTCATTATTTCATGTGTTCCAGCCACTTTGTTCAGCCTCTGAACAACAATTTGGATAACTCCTTAACCATCATCATCTTTGCTCCAAAGAGGATGAAATCTCCTTTCCAGGATTTAGAGGCCTGTGAGGATTCCATTGGTTGTAAAATAAAAAAGTTATAGAAACCTCCAATCTGTTATAGAAAAGTTGATCACAGATTTGGACCTTGTTGTATTGGTGTCTGTGGACTCTTGGGACTTGTTCTCTATGCACAATCCAAATTCAGTATTTCTGCGAGTCCCCCACAGCATCCTTTTTTCTCCCCTGTTCTGTGTTAGAGTATTGATTCGCTGCATTATTCGAAAGGAAAATGTCAGTCTGACCCACCATAAGCTACTTTACCAGCACAGCAGAACAGAACAGAACGTAATGTTTTTACAGGTTGCAAAATTTGTATTACGCACTGTAAATTGAAGGAGTAATGACCTGCCTCTCTGGTTTTAGGCACAACTCTGTCAGTCACAGTGAACACCGTGCATTTTTCTCTCACTGAAATGCATATCAACGTTAGCAGTGTAAATGACTTACATATAACTTGAAAAATGTATATGTATTTGCTTCCTTAGGAGCATGGATGGTACCATCCTGAATTTTATGCTGTTTGCTGTTTCAGCACATAAATCTCATCTAACTATTATCTGTTGATTTCCAGAGAATTTTGAATCTGTCCATATAAAAGAGCTCCAGAATACTGTAAAGCTAGACAAAAATGAATAGACAAGATTTAGCATTTTTTCTGATAGTTACTTTGTCTCTTTCACATTTGTGAGTCATAATATGTGGTTAATGAATGAAAAGTGGATTATTCTGTTTATAATATGAAAAGTGCAGTGTGAATATATAGTTTTTTCATTCCTAGCTGTACCATTATCAGTGCAGCTGAAAGCAACATGAGTTTGTTAAAGTAAAATAAATAGCATACGTTTATTGTAGATTGATATTTTCAGTATAAAAAATGATACTTTTTTCCTTTTGACTGAGTAAAATAACTTCTTTACATAAGGAGTAATTGAGAAGAAACCAAGGAATTACATCTTACAGGGAGGACATAAAGAGGTTTCTGGGATTGCATTATCAGAACTGTATTCCTGTAAGTAAATGGAGCCCTTGTAATGTTGGTATCTCTGAGACGTTGAGACTTCAGATTCTTCTGGAATATATGTTTCACAGAAATGACCTCACAAGTCATTATAAAGTTCCACTTAAAATTTCACTCATCCACGTTTACAACTGACAAGATTCATGCAACTAATACGTGCATTTGCCTGTATTTCTTTGTTTAGCTGTAATTAGCAGAAAAAGAGGTTTGTGTGAAAAAGAATTCCAACTTCTGGTCCTGGGTTTAGTCATTTAGATGCACTTTGAATCAATTAAATCAAAACGGTGTAACTTCTAGAAATACAGTTTACTTTTTGCTCCTGCTGAAGATGCCCCATTTGTTCTTCAGGTGTGCAATGGGCTGATGGTGGTGATCTGTAACTGAAGGAGCAAAAAATGATTTTTTAAGGGTGGTGAGAAAACAAGAGTACCCTTGATCTGCCAGAGGTGTTGTTCGACTCAGAGTTGCAGTGTATGGTGGAAAGTGTCCTCAGGTGTGTGCTTTTATTCATGGTCTGATTTAGTAAAGCACTCTGCATTTTAAGAAGCTATTCTGACCCTGCATTTATGGTTGTAAGGTTACAGGTCCAGTTTTTCAACTTGCACATATAAAATAAGACACTTGCTGGAATTATGAAGCACAGTGATTTCTTGCAATACCGTTTGTGAAGCGTTTCTACAGTAGCTAACTCACAGCTAACTAGCCTGAAGAATAACAGGAAAAAAGAGCTGGGGGCGAAACATGGAAATGATGGCAAAAAGGACTCAGAGGTGAGAGCACATCGATCCACCCAAAGAACAGGCAAGGGCCAAGGGTGAGGAATCAAGATGAAGTACATAGCTAGTACAAGCTTAGTGAATGAGAAGGGACTTAGGAGGATTTTGATTGTGGAAATAGGTAGGGAAAATTAGTATCTCCCCATGATGAGGAGGTTAAATATAGTAAAACAGTTCATAGGAAGCTGAAACCAGTATATATCAGGGTAAAGCGACAAATGATGGAAGGTGGTTCTGCTGTTTTAGGTGGAATATGAGAAATGTAGAGGCCAGAGAGGACTTAATTTATCCAGGATAGCTCAGGCAGGGAGGCTTTCAGAAACCCAGGGGCTGAAGTCAAGCTGGGTTTTGACACTACCACAGGCAGAGACAGAAATGGCCTTGGAAATAGGCTGAGTGTCCAGGGACTGAGAGGGGTGATTGTGGGGAAGCTTTGGCTTCTTTCTTGCTCTGCAACTGGAAGACTTGAGCTCTTTCCTTGTAATCTTCTGCCCCTGTTATTACTTAGCTGTAAGATCTGTGGCTTGCAATTCTGAGTTTCTGTTGTCTGACCCTAAACAGGTGCTTATTTTTTTTCCTCTCCAATTATATAGAAGTAATTATTTATTCATTGTTTTTGTTAAACTTTAATAAATACATGAGAGACTAGCTTACATTTTGCTTGACGCATGTTAATGACTCCCTTACATCTTCATCTGCTTGAAGATAACTGATGAAACCTACTGGAAATTAAGGCTATAAATTCACAGGTAGGGATTTCAGTCTAATCAATATTTTGCTGGTAATGATAACAGTTTATTCTTATGAAATACACTGGCTAGAAGGTGGAGAATCAATGTCTGGAAATGAAAAACAGGTGTCAGGTTTGACAGGGACATTACTGTTGTGATGTCTGGAGGCCAGTGGGTTGTGTCAGCAAGCATGGCAGTAATTCTGTCAAATACGGAATGTGAGGAGCTAATGAACAGCTTAGAAACACTGGTTCTCGCTTGTGAGCTTAAGTCCTTCAATAATAAGTTATCCTTGTTTTTAGCTCACATCCCTTCTCCCTCTCTTTTCTTTGAAGCTACAATTCGTAATACAAAATACGTGCTCTCTACCTCAGTCAGTCTTTTCTGTTTTATGCTCTGAGAGCTGATTTTGCGTAATTATGGCATGAGGAAAGCAGTGCAGTGTGCTCCAGTGTTCCTATCCGTTCCTACTGGGAAGAGAACCAGAGCTATGTGGTCATGCAGAATCTAAGCAGATATCACAGAATCACAGAATATTAGGGATTGGAAGGGACCTCAAAAGATCATCTAGTCCAATCCCCCTGCAGGAGCAGGAACACCTAGATGAGGTTACACAGGAAGGCATCCAGGCAGGTTTTGAATGCCTCCAGAGAATATTACAGGATTTAAAAACACTGAGGGACAGAGAAAGAGAACATAGGATAAATGTCAGCACATTTCTTCATCAGATCCACAAGCACTTACAGAAAAACAGAAGTTCCCCTAAAAATGTGATTTGCGATCAAAGATAAAATGAGTTCCATATTAAATGAAGAAATAGGAGGCCTTTCTCCACTGTATCAGAAAGCTTTGGTTCTGCAGTCTGTTTTCCTATACTAGTTCAGTTTTACTTATTTACCAGGAGGCCTTTTAACAGAAAGGAAGAGACTGAATCAAACAGGTCTTTGCTATTAGTTATACTTCCTAAGCTTAGGCAACACTTCAGATAATGTTTTGAAAGCACGCTGGCTGTTAAAAAATACTGTTTATAGTTATGGTAATACAGAAATAATGGCATCATTTTGGAGAAGGGTCTTTCCATTATCCTTTATCCATTATTTTTATCAGTGATCTGGATGAGGGGATTG
>NW_010196786.1:0-4274 GCF_000695765.1 Mesitornis unicolor
TTTTGACTAATGGAAAAAAAGGAAGGGAGCTATTCAATGAGCAGTAGGACCAATGATGTCTGTCTTCTTACAGACATCTTGCATCTCCAAAAATGTTTTAAAATGACTCTGTATTCTCCCTACTGAGAGCAGGTTCCTTCAAAACTGTCTTCTCTGCCAGTACTCCATATTCCCTCATTACTGGTTGGACTAGAGGCAGTTTACATTTTGCTTCATTTCAAGATGAACATGCGCGTATCAGGGTAGCACTGATTTAGCCAGGAGAAACTTTTCCCATAGAGGAATAATGCGAGTCCTGCTTAGCATTATATTCTACTTGTAGGAACTTTCAAAAGATGAACTTTGTCTTTTTGATAAACATTGAAATCAGCCAGCAAGTTCTGTAACCGCTGGGACACCTGAAGGAGAGCTGGCAAAAACATAACCCAAGTGCACAAGACTCATTATTCAGTGAGCAGAACTAAAACTCTCACTGGACTATGTCTGAGGTCTTTGTTTGCAACTCCAAAAGAATCTTCTAATATTATTTGAAAATACATTTGCATACTAAATCTGTTCATGCTTTAACATTTAGAAACATTTGTGAATGTTTCGTTATAGTGTTTTTAAGTTAAAAGTTAATTTCTACTCCAAATAATTCAAACATACATTTCACAATAAAGAAGGGGAAAATAAAACCCCTTGTTAGCAACTGAAGTTCAAAGCATTTTCAAGAAATGGCCATCAGCCAGTTTCAAGTCTATATGAAAAGATGCTTGAAGAACTCACAGTTCTCTATCACGAGCATTAATGGCAATGCTGATTAGGAGTTTCCTTCCGCCTACATTAGAGTAAGCTCTGATGATCCACAGTCATTTCATGACTAAGAATTCCCAAATGGTCTGAGAAAAGATAGGAAGGACACAAGTTTAAATCATCTGTCTATACTGAGCACAATCCTACTGACTTTAATAAAATAGATCAGTCATGCTTGCCACAAGTAGAGATAGACCAAAAGGAAATAAGGCTAAAAATACCAAGGGGAAAAGTTAAAGAAGAAAAAAAGGTGTTAAATCTTTTAAAATATTCTGCCCAGTTTCCTTGGATTTCTTTTTTGTTGAAGTCTTTCCTTAGAGACAAGGCAAATATTGGTTTACAGTATATGATGAATTGGGAGAATCTATAAATGCGGTCACACACTAAGCATGATGGAATTTACAGTTAGGGCATTGCCTGTCTCAGACAAACAGTAGGTTGCCCACTTTTCAACACTGAGCAGCTACAATTTCTCAGCTGGGAGCACAACATTATATGTAATGTTACATTCCTCAGATGTCCATTTCCTAGGCTTAGGCAGTGTGGACCTCATCACTTCTGTATTAAGAAGATACAATAAGGTATAACATGCTCTTTACCACCCAAATCGCTCTTTTTTATCAGTAATACCAACTAGCTCAATGCTAGAAATGTCAAATAAAGCAGCAACAAAAGCAACAGTGATTTACTTTTGGGCAAAGGTGACATTTTTACTCTTTTGGTACATTAGCTCCTTTTGAAATGCCACAGAACATGCACAGAACTGGTAAAATTTCATAGAAAAAATCACTTACGCAAAAGCCAACATAAGAAAAGACAGAGAATGTGACAGTTGGAAGTTAGGAGAAATAAAGAGATGTATGTTAGGATTGGGCTACATCAAATAATAACAAAACAAAGCAAAGGAAAACAAAAAATAGAGAAGTAGAACCAAATGCCTATAAAATCTATATGGCAGTACATAAGTCAGACCAATTCTATGCAAGGAGCAAAGCAAGTCATGTATGAATGGGTGGCCAAGACACATAGACTTGTCCTTCACTCCAAAGATGTCCAAGAATCCTACACAGGTAAGGATAAAAGAAAATAAACAAACTGTGAAAGTGAGCAGTAGCAGCTGGAACCAGGCTGTTTCCAACCCTTTAATAAATCCAAGATGTAAATAGCTCAGAGGAATAAATCTCTAAAGCAGGAGTGATAAGTACATGGTTAATACTTCAGTAGCCGAAGCGACGTAACAATTTAAGGCACAGTGTGTGAGAGTGGCAATGCAGGGCACTGAGAAGAGCAGAGGCAATTTGGCGAGTATGTGGTAAAAGAATGATCCCAATGCTGCTAGCCATCCTGGCTTAACTAAAAGGTGCAGAGAAAACTACAACTGCCAGGACTACTCAAATGGCTAGAAGAAACAGGCAAATTGTGAGAAATATTCCTTTTTTCCTTACTGACAGCCAGGGAGACTTCCTGAGGCCAAGTGCCTCTTGATATTCATGGTACAAGGTCTGGGCTCCTTTTCTTTTTCATTTGACTGACATAAATTAAAATAAACCCCTAATTTTTTATTTAAGAAAAACAGAAAGAAAAGATTATGCTTTCAAAGGCTGTCAGTGTTTAAGAGTTTTGCTGATGTAGATATTGGCTAGAGGACGATATCACAGGTTTAAATCTACCATAAATTACTCTTCTAATTTAAGCTCCATCATCTGAATACATGAAGTGGTGACTCTCATTGGTGTCACAGCCTATCTGCTGTACCTTTCCTCTTCATAAATCAGGAGCTTCTCCTCATGCTGAGCTTGGGAATAAGTAGCAATGAAGAAGACTTGACTCTTCCAGCTGCCAGTCCCAAACCAGCCTGAGATTCAGAAAAACCCCTTTGGCACCTGTAGCACTGATCCTGTGAATAAAGGTATGGTTATTGTATGAACTGAAGCAAAAGCAAACTCTTGATAGATGTTCAATTCCTTGACAAATGACATTAAAACTCTTTGCAGGTTAAGTAACAAGGGGCTTATAGATTTTACTTTGGCATTAGAAATAAATAACTTGGAGTGGAAAATTTATTCCTGCAACTATCTGTTAAGAAAAAAATAATCAACCAAAACTGGAAATTGATGGGCCCAATGGGAAATGGAAGCTGTGTGTCCACCCTTTATCTCTGGTTCATACATTAGCAACTCTAGAAAATAACACTTTTGGGAACTTGCTTAATATATCAAGAATGGACATTTCTGTATGCCTGCAATGATGCTTGGTATAACAGAAACAGAAATGCATCAGAGAACTTCATGTGGAAAGTTAGGTGCTCCGTTCACTCCATCCATCTATATTAATTTCCAGTTACATTAATTGACTCAGTCTGTCAATCCCATTGTAATTCAGAAATTGTTTTTATTTGGACAAGAAAGATTATTAAAATTATTGTTACATAAACCATAGTAAGGATGGAGGATCTTAAAATGCTCTACAATATTGATAATGAGTAAGTAATTTTGATCAAAATGTGATAAAAAAAACCTGAACTGCAAGTATATTTTCAGTAATTCTCTTTTGTGGTCTTGTTAGAAAGTCACAGTCAAAAGGAGCTGAGGGCTTAATTTACTTAAAATAATCTAATCTAAAAGACAACCTTTGTTCTCAAGATGTTCATATTCGTACTTTGGTCCTGGCCAAAAATAGGAAATAAAGTGTGAAAGTGAAAAACAAGTCATTGAGGTACAAAGCTATTCTGAATTTTGTGGGGGAATTAAAAAAAAAAAAGGTTTACTGTAAGCTTTTGGTGACAATTCAGATTCTGCTCTTATTTTAGTTAAAGCTGTTCGCCCATATGATCCTGGAAAGCGGTATTTTCAGGACAAAGAGCAGAACATACCTGCAAGGAACATTCCTGACCTTTTTGCAATACTAAGGAACATTTTATGAGTGATTAGGGCTCAGTCAGTAACTATTCAGCCTAGGCCTTCTGGTTAACCGGAGCAGACTGACTATTTGAACTTCTAAGAAGTACAGATGGACAAGGTCAGTACATCTCTGTTTTTCATCCAGGCAGTCAGGTAGAAAATTAGCCAACTGAACTCCATCTGTCTTTTTTTTCCCCCTTCTTTTTTTTTTCATTTTTTTTTCTCCTTTCTCCTAATTAGGTTTGTGGAAGAGCTTTCAGCTTACTTTTACTGTTCTTTCACTTTCAGCCTTTCCCTGTAGGCTGGTATTGTCCTACCATAGCATTCCACCGAGCTCTGTTTCTGTGCTTCTTGCACCACTGGCTACTGGCTTTAAATTGGAGTCATAAAGAAGCTGTTGTGCAGTTTTTAGACATATGACCACTAATGTGAAGGTCAAGTCACCCATCTCAAAGATAAACTGCTGATCCAACATGATCTCCTTCTATGACAAGGTGACCCGCCTTCTGGACGAGGGAAGGGCTGTGAATGTAGTTTATCTGGACTACGCAAAGCGTTCGACAGAGTTTCCCACAGCAT
>NW_010196787.1:0-1966 GCF_000695765.1 Mesitornis unicolor
CCACTGCCCGCAGTGTAGCTGGGCTCTGTCACCAATGTCAACAATGTCGTTGGGCTCTTCCACCACTGCCCGCAGTGTCACTGGGATCTATCACCAATGTCCACAGTGTCATTGGACTCTACCACCACTGCCTGCAGTGTCATTGGGCTCTATCACCACTGTCCACATTGCTGCTGGGCTCTGCCACTCCTGCCCACAGTGTCACTGGGCTGTATCACCACTGCCCGCAGTGTCACTGGGCTCTGCCACCACAAGGTCTCACTGCTGAGTCCCATCAAGCCTCTGGTTTGTTGGTCCTCCGGGCCTGTTCAGCATTTCTGCTTGCCTCATTTTGGTGCACCTTCCTTCCCAGCTGGAGGGCTCGCCCAACATCCCCCATCCAACTTCAGCAGATTGCCGTCACCCACTTTCTCCAGGCCCTTCTGAACACCAGCACTGCCCTCCAGTATACCCACTACTGCCCAGTTTTGTATTGTCCCCCATCTGGCTGAGGCCATACCCATCCCATCATCCAGGGCAGCAGTGATGGAGCATCAGCCCCTGCTTAGAACCTGCAGGGACATCACCAGTTGGACAAAGGCATCATGGACAGCCCCCCACAGTCCTCCCACCATCCAAGTTTCCACTCAGCTTCTTATCCTCCTCTGGCTACATCTCCCCACTCTGTCAGTGAGGAGACCATGGGAAAGCGTGTCCCAGATAGAGTTTCATGGTAAATGGCCCCCATTGCTCAACCCTCATCCACAGCCCAGTGTCCCCACCACAGCAGAAATGTCAGACAGGCATCATGTGGCCTTGGTAAATCCTGCTTGGCTTTCCCCTTCCACCAGCATGTCTTCCCTGGGCCTGGACCATCACATGCCCACAGTTCATCTTCTTCCTGGGATCAAGGCTCGTCTCCAAAGCTCAGCTCTGGGACAGTCTGTGGCCAAGGGCAGGTGGTACAGGGAGGAGAAAGGGCAGGCCAGAAGCCAGCGCCATAGATAAGGTGCAGATGGTAAAACCAAAAACCTTCCCAAGGGGGATAGTCTGGACACACCAGTGGCACTGTCATACCGAGTTTCACAAGGCACGAGAGTCACCTTCCAAAACAACCTCAGCAGAAGGCAGCAGAGGTAAGTACAGGTGTGTCCCCTCCCTGGGTCACGGAAGCTGGGGCTGGAGGGCAGGGGCTGGGGATGTGAGCATAAGCATGAGTGTGAAACACAAAAATACAGTCTATATTCCATAATTCTTGTTTTAAATGCAGACATCTTCTTGCCCAACCTGTATCCCCAGAGCTTTGCAATGCAGCTGCGGCAACAGTGCACAGGATGTAGCTGTGCAGGAGCAGGAGGGTGTCTCTGCTATGCACCCCCAGCTCCTGTCCCTCAGGTCTGTGATGGAGAGGGGGTCTCAGAGTTCACCCCTCAGCCAGGAGAGGAAAGAGGATCTTATATGGGCTGCTCAGATTTGGCAGCTTCTCACAGGTCCATGTAACATGGTTCAAGCAGGAAAAGTTGTATTTAATCCCAAAGACTGCACTTGGGCAGGAGGGGAACCAACTGCTCTCAGAAGGAAAGGAGCATATGAGAGATGCCACCACCGAGCTCCCAACCCACTGTCATCCCCATAGTGCCCTACACACAGCTGCAGTCCCAGAGCCCCTTAGTATGAGCAGGAAGACCACAACACTGCCCATGCTGGAGCATTGGTCCCATGGCTGGGACAGGTGCTCAGGCAACATCCAGCACATCTACCCATGGTTGGTGAAGGTGGGAGAAGTGCAGGTGGCCAAGATGGCAAAACTTACATTTCATAAGCCTCATAAGCCTTCACACGCAGCCACGTAGGTTTATCATGATTTTGATATCTCTCTCCAATCCAGTATGTGTCACCAAGACCAAAGACACTGCAGGCAGTGGTGGAAGAGCCCAACGACACTGTTGACATTGATGACAGAGCCCAGCTACACTGCGGGCAGTGG
>NW_010196788.1:0-19326 GCF_000695765.1 Mesitornis unicolor
GAAGAGCCTCCCGCCTGGAGGCGGGAAGGGCCACAGGGGAGCGGGAAGGACCTCCCGCCCCTGCAGCATCGCCAGGTGCAGGCAGGGGGTCGAGTACAAACACGAGGGCCCGCCCCGAACAGCGCAAACGAGGTTTTATTTGGAATTAGTTCGAAACCAGTGCAAAATTTAACTTATGCTGTTCATACGGCACAGATGTTAAAACACTATGGTAATATCCCCGTGTTCACACTGAAAAAATAAAACGACCCCTTGCCACCTCTTCAGTATAAATTTTGGTTCAACAACCTGTATGTCCTTACAGCCAAACGTAAACAAGGATTGAAAGCAACTCTTCTTTTCCTGTGCAAAAGTTTCTCCTAGGAGGAGAGACACTCCATAGGACCACACTGTAAAAACAGACCCAGGGATAAGTCCTAGCAGGCAGCTTAATTCTTGAATTTGAGTCCTCACCCAGGCTTTTTCCGAGGTCTTTACCCACTAAAGTCTCCGCAAGTGCTGGGGCTGCAGAACAGCTCACTCCGCGGGGAGTCTCCACTTCTAACCCTGCCTTCTTCCGTAACATTTCATCTCTCAGAAGCCACAGTGATATTTGAGTAATAACCCTGGGCAGAGCTCAGAATAAAGTTAGCATTCTTGGGGCAATTTTAAATACGGCCAAAAGAGAACACATTGCTTTGCTATGTATAAATTTACATTTCATAATCCTCCTGGAATAGATACTGAAAACACACATTGCTGAATTCTTCCCAAAGTGCATAATATGGCAGCTTACTTAAGTGTGTGATTAGTAAAGAATGTTTAATATAATAGTCATTTATATAACTTAAAAGTAACCATTCAAGAAAATAAAACAGCCTCAACAAAAAAAAAATGCCTACACTGGTTTTTGAACAAGCAGAAACATTTTTTTAAAGAATAAAATTTACAACATTAGTTTATCAAGAAAAATGTACATTTTATATCCATATACAAGATGCTCCAGATCTGCTATGTGTTTTTATGGGAGGTATATATTACAGAATTATTTGGCTGTGTTATAAGGCAAACAGTGAAAAACACTTTGTCCTACAAGAAACCATCCATAGGTGAGATCCAATCACATTATTATTTGCAGACAGTTCCAAACATTTCTGCTGACTGCAACCAAACTACACTGTATCATCTTTATTAAAATGTAAAGAAATGTGCTTAAAAGAGAAAGGCGTAAACTTGTATCCTCCACCGGAGTAGAATTTGTTCTGAAATTCCACCCTGAAATGAGACAAAAAAAACCAACCAACAAACAAACAAACAAACAGAATCAGTATTTTAATCCAAAACGACCAGTTGTCAAGGGACAGAACTGTGCAACACGATGCTGAACAAACCCAATCCTAATCCTGTCACTTGTGCTTTCTGTGCAGCTACTTAACCTTCCTATCACAGCCCCAGGCCAACTTCACATTTCTGTGAGCCCCAAACACACGGACACTGTGCTGTAATGGCTCATTTCTCACTTCTGTCTTACTAATCTGTTTTCAAATTAGTTGCAGTTAATTGTTTTGCAAATACAAAATGTCATGAGGACAATACTCTGTAATGCCTATAGCTGTCTCGTGTTTATATGCTATGTATCTGCCTTGTAACTGTCATCAGGTTTCAAGCTAAACACTCTGAATCCACTCCAATGAGCAGAGCTCATGATATTAAGAAAGGATTAAAATACTTAAGGGTTGACAGTCCCATTTTAGCAGAAGTTTTGCTCACTAATTTAAATGTTCTGTTGAACCAAATAAATACGATAGGCTGAAGCCACTCAGTGATATAACCAGACCGAAATTAAAAATACTTATCCATGTTACTAATATTCTACGACATGAAAAGCTGCAATACTATAAATCAAACGTACTCATAGTTTGCAGCAAAATCAACTCTGAATGTGGTTTAGGTCATATCATAAGCCAATAAAATACTTGAATTTACTGAAAATATTCCAGAGGAACAACCACATTCAATTCACAAGCCATTTATTTAATGTGATCAGATAAATCTATTACATTAGTAGCATTAGGCTGTTGAATTTTACAGTTTTCTTCTTAATAAGGCACCTAATATTTTGACAAAAATTCCTCTTAAACAAGACAGTACACATGGAAGCGGTATAAAAGAAGAGATGAAAGGGTAAAACTTACCAGTGAAGTCGTATAGCATGGAGAAAAGCAGAAAGCCCTTCCATGACCAAAAGAATAGAAACTGTTAACACAGCAAAAAAGGCTAGAACAGGGACTAGCAGTAAGACACCATAGGTCGTATCCACACGAAGACCTACTCTCATCACCATTTGCCATAGAACTTCGGATAACTCTATTAAAAAAAAAAGGCTTTCATAAATTAACGTTGATACTGCATACATTCACCCAGTGAGCTTCTCCACCTGACCCGTATTCTAGTTTAAACAGTATTACAGGATCTGAACATGGGACCTAGTTGCACGCCTCCCAGAATACTTACAGGTACATCTCCATTTCAAAACAAGATCTACTGATGGCAACATTTTACACCGTGACACTAAGACTTTAGCAAGCACCTAGATACCTCCCAAACTGGTCAGGCAATGGAAAACAGGAAATGCTACGGTGACATCTGATACACCTATGTGAGGTAACGCTGTGCTTAGATAAATGAGCCTCCTTACTACACAGAGCAATCCAGGAAGAAAATTACTAGGTTCCAAACAGTAAGTCTTTCCATAGATCTACAAAGATGATCAAGGGAGTGGAGCATCTCCCTTATGAGGAGCGGCTGAGGGAGCTGGGTCTCTTTAGTTTGCAGAAGAGGAGACTGAGGGGAGACCTCATTCATGTTTATAAGTATTTAAAGGGTGAGTGTCACGAGGATGGAGCCAGGCTCTTCTCGGTGACAAACAATGATAGGACAAGGGGTAACGGACACAAACTGGAACACAGGAGGTTCCACTTAAATTTGAGAATAAACTTCTTCTCAGTGAGGGTGACAGAGCACTGGCCCAGGCTGCCCAGAGAGGTTGTGGAGTCTCCTTCTCTGCAGACATTCAAAACCCGCCTGGACGCCTTCCTGTGTAACCTCATCTGGGTGTTCCTGCTCCGGCAGGGGGATTGGACTGGATGAGCTTTTGAGGTCCCTTCCAATCCCTAACGGTCTGGGATTCTGTGATCATGATTAGTTTAAACAAGGATTGCTTTTTTAATTAAGAAATATAATTTCATAGTAGTATCACTTCAACAGGCCAGCCCCCCTCTAACCAGCATTGAAAATTGGGACAGATAAAGAAAACCAAACCACTTACGTGCATGAGCAAGACTTAATGCCCAAAGTCTCAGATACGAGGCTGTATTAGAAATACATCCTAGACAGTATTCAATGGTATGAATGGCTTGATTCATAAACACATCTGCGAAATTAAGCTAAAATATAAAAATACATTGGTATCCATTTCAACAACATACAGTACAGCATGACAGAACAAAGACATTCAGCTGCAAATCTTCATATACGTGGAAGAAAACTTCCACTAAAGGGTAATACATCAATTTCATATCAAATAAAAAAGATTTGCTATGTTTAAGATGCTTATTACAGAGACATTAAAATAGCAGATGCTATAGTTTTCCGGTTAGTTTCCCCAGTTACTTTGTGGATAGGTAAAAATGAATGCAATTTATGCTTTCCACAAGGAATGTGATCTAAACTTGAAAACTCTTAAGTAGTAAAACCAGCCATGTTCTAAGTCCCATTCTATTGAGGTCATAAGTTTACTATGTCGATTTTTGCATCTTTAAAAATAGGATTAATTATCAGTAATGCTACTGATAGAAAAATAACTACGTTAATACTGCAAGCTTTAAATTTACATACTTGTTGCTAACAAAGAGTTCCAAGACTAATACTACTGCAATTTTCAACACTCACTTTGCATGGAACTGGAAAACATTTTATTTAACCACCAATACACGTATTTTCTATCCATAAGAAGCAAGAGTCTACTACCCCAGTGAAGCAAGTACTATACACAGTCTGCACACTGGGAAACTGAAGCAATTTTTTCTCTTTCAGTTCACAGGAAATCAGTGGAATTGGTCAAGACCTTTAAAAACTTGCCCAAACCAAACAGCAGCAATAGCTGGGGACTAGGAATGCTGCCCACATCTCCCAACCCCCTTTAGCAATAATCCTCATCACAAGATGTAATTTGCAGACATCAAAAGACTTTTGTTTGACTGAAAAAAACAAGATTAATTAAGAGGAAGCTGGGCAGTCATCCTCTTGCCTTAATTTTAAGAATCCATAAAACCATACAAACACCAGGATTTTTATCCCACTCTTCAATTTAAGAAAATCTGTGGTCTCACATGCAAAGTCTATAGATACAAACAAAGCACACTTCCTGTTCTCCACTACAGATAGGTTGTGGTTTACTGTAGCCATCTGAATATAGCAGGAAATAACGATAATATAGCAACAAATAAAAATAAATAAGTTGGATTTAGACATCAAGGTCTTTGTAAAGGCTCAGCTGATTTTCTTGAAAATTTCCAGGGACTCAGTGCACAGGTTATCTTCTTGATTTTCCACTTCTGATTTGCTTTTAAGGACATACAAACTAGAGATTAAGTAAAAACATTACCTCTTCTTCATCCCCCTCTCTGTGTACACTGTCTGAGTGACTGCTTCCTTCTTCTATATCATGACATCTCAGCAGAGAAAGTTCTTCTTCACTTTCTTTTCGAATTAGCTTGTAGCCACTCTGCAAAATGGAAATGTATTGAGTCGTCAAGTGGACTGCCAGCGTCGTTTTTAAGGTGTATTTAAAGTAGTCGCAAGCAAAGGCAAGAGAAAGCTGTAAGAACAAAGCACTATTGTGCACTACCATCAAAAATTTCCAAATTGAGTAGAAATATAGTAAGAACATTATTCTCTACAAAACACAACAGCAGCTGAATCCTTCTGTACTATATAAGAAATGTGTGAGTGTCTCCCAGTACTCACCCTGTACATTCTAATGCCTCGGCTTCCACTGTGCAACCAGTATAAATAAAGTGGTTTACCAAAAAGCATTACAGGAACAGAAAGAAAAGCAATACTAAGTAAAAATCTCTGCAGATGAGCCTGTTTGAGGGGGAAAGAAAAAAATTATATTAGATCACAAAATCAAAACCAGGAAAAGCCTTCCCATTTTCCTTTAAAAGGCCTGCTTGAGCATAAGAACACTGCTACTGATTTCAGTGGGTATGTACTCCAAATCGAACATGCACACAAGTATGTTATTTAATCTGGCCCTTGAACTGGGTTACAGACATCCAGCATCTTCAGGGCTGGGTTCTAGATTAAGACATTACTGATATTCCGCTTAGCAAGATTACTTACAGCATATAAAAAAGCATCAAAATTACAAGCATGAGACTCTGTTCTCGAGCTTTAATTTTAACCTGGGAGATTCTGTTCTAGAGCCAGGTATTTTCACAAGTCAGCATGTAAAATCTTAATTAGTCAATATCATTATTATTTAATCACAATGGTTATACAATTTCCCCTTAATCTGATACATCTCCCTTCCTAGGTGAACACTCGGCCATCAGCTTCTCCTGACCGGTGAAGTATCGCCTGCCCAGAGAAAAACAGGACCTTCAGAAGAGGTAGGAGCACTCCTGACCTGCCCGGGGTAGAAGGCGGCTGTTTCAGCACCGGGAAAGAGGAACATGTTAATGAACTGGATCAGAATACTGGGAGCAGACGTAGAGTCCTCTGCGGAGTACGCTAACCATTTAAAGAGGATCATAAACACAAGGTAGCCAAAGATGCACATCATGAATAAAAGTTCAGGAAGAAAAACCAAATAAATATTATACTTCTTCTTGAAATGCCTAAAAGATAAAAATGGAAAAAAAGCAAGTTTTACAAAGAAAGATGAAGATAAATACATGGCCCACACATATTTCAATAAAACAAAACGGTACCCAGCACTTTTAAACAGCAAGACTGAAATGACAATCCAGAACTGGTTTCTTCATATCCAGTGAAATTTTAATCAGGAATTTCAGTGGAAATCAAGACCATAAGAGGCATTTAACAACACGTGAAATAAAATCTTGTATTAATCAATGTCTTCAGACTGTTTGGCATAATAGCGATCCATCGTTGTATTTATGTGAAGGAAGAGCTCTCTGGTACTGTCATTTCTTAAGAACAATTCTCACAAGTGCTACTATTGCTTTTTAAAAAACTGTTCCAGTTTCCCTTACCAGATTAACTGTTATAATCCAAGACCTGACAAAAATGTTAATATTATCTTAACTTCTTGTACTTACAAGTGGTTAAATACCCCCAACACAACTCCAAATGTCATGTGAGCCACTCCAAAAATCACAGACATTTTCATTTTGAAAGAATTTAAAAAACTGAGGCGGTTGCTTGCCAAATTCCAGATCTGTAGAAGAAAACACAAAACCAGCATTAAAGAGCAGTATAACAGAAGGAATAAAAGAGATGCCTTTCTCTATTGGAGACCAGAATTCTATCTGAAACAGGGATTACAACTGATTTGAGTGTTGTGAAAACAGTTAAATCTTTGACTCATTAAGGGAAAAGCTCTTTTTGCATGATGAATGCAAGCAGAAATTTATTTTTTCCACACTGAGATTTATCTTCCCAATACACATATCAAAATGTAATTTACGCATGACTGATAATCACAAGTGGAAAATTTAAAAGAATAAAAACTAACCGGATCAATTCCAAAGGGATAAGCTCCATTGTATACACCAGTAACATTTGGATCCAGTGATAAATACTGGTTAGACTTCAGATCCTCAAGACTGCAGAGAAAGAGAAACACCATCACATCTGACATTGTTTGAACACAGTGACAACACACACTTCCAGTTCTGCAGCACTCTGCTCCTGCTGTCCTTTGGACGACTGGCTCACCCACTGTCACGCTTCAAAAGAACAAAGGGATTTCTAAGCGCAAAGGGCCTGGCCAATGAAAACAATAGCAAAAATAAAATCTCTAGAAGTGTACAATCTGCTTAATTTGCATTAGCTGCTTTTGAAAGGAAATATTTCATTACTTTGCTATTATATTATTTATTATTTATTATTTTATTCCCAGTTCCTCTGGAATGGAAAAAGAGAGTTTCTTTTAAAAAGCTCATAATTTGCTTTTATATGAAATTCAGTAACAACCACCCAAAGAATAATTGATTATTTTTTTTTCATTTTGCATTTGGATGAGGTTTCCACTCTAACTTCATATATTTTTAATTAACACAGCACTCAACCTGTTCACACTTGAACCAAAGTCAGTGGTTTTGACTCTGTCACTTTAAGCCATTTCCTGGTTTTGAGGCAAAATAAGATGCAAGCTGCGAACGCTTAAATGCCAAAGGGCCATGACACCTCAAAACAATGAGGTTACACCACTCTGTGGAAAAAAATAGGTTTGAAGAATCACATAACCTGCTTTCTGGTTTTTTGCTATCATGAAATGCTGTGCAGACACTAACAACTTCTAAGTAAGTAATTTCTTTCCTCAGCTGTGAGTTTCCTTACAGTAGGTGCTAATGCTGCTTGGCTGTTCATTCCAGAAGCATGACAAATTCCTCCAAGGCTAGTCCTATGTTTTCTATTCCTCTCAGAATCTGATACATATATTCAGAAATCTCTTCTGGAAAATACAGTAATAGGAGACAAACCAAAAGCATAACACAGGAGACAGTGTGTTTTTTATGAATAAAAAGAATGACAAGACAAAGTCCTTGTGTTTTCTGTTAGGATTTTACAGTACTACTGAAGTCTCCGGCCATTCATAAGAACACCTTTGTGAGGCCACAAAAAAAGATGCAAAACACAGCTAAGAAAGTTTAGAGAATGAATAAACCCTGTAAATAGCACCTCATGAAATTAGGTGCAAGTTTTTACTGCCAATAAAAAGATCCTATGCCAGGAGCAGTTTTTAATCCCTAGAAGTTATTAGCTAGCACATAACATTAGGTTATTACAACAGAATTTGTTCCAGACTGACTGTCACCTATATGCAATGGTCAAATCCTAGAAGATGTTCCAGGTGACTGAGGACTGTAAATCCTGTAAAGCAGCACTGATAAATGTGGGATTAACCTGGCAGATCGATCAAATTATAACAGTGTAAGAAATCGTGTTCTCTGTGGATTTCCCAATTTAAGACAATAACCAAACTGATATCTTTGTTGTTTTTAAATAACTGTTACTGACTCTTTTATTCTAAGCCTAGACATAGGCTGAGAGAGTTGGGGCTGTTCAGCCTGGAGAAGAGAAGGCTCTGGGGGGACCTTATTGCAGCCTTCCAGTTCCTGAAGGGGCCCTATAAGAAAGCTGGGAAGAGACTTTTTACAAGGGCAGGTAGCAACAGAACGAGGGGGAATGGTTTTAAACTGAAAGAGGGCAGATTTGGACTGGATCTTGGGAAGAAATTCTTTACTGTGAGGGTGGTGAGGCACTGGCACAGGTTGCCCAGGGAAGTTGTGGATGCCCCCTCCCTGGAAGTGTTCAAGGCCAGGTTGGACGGGGCTTTGGGCAACCTGGTCTGGTGGGAGGTGTCCCTGCCCATGGCAGGGGTTGGACTGGATGAGCTTTAAGGTCCCTTCCAACCTGCACCATTCTATGATTCATTCTATGATTCTACATCACTTAGCTCTTAGTGCACTAGCACCTGCCATCTTAACAACTGGATTTTACTAGATTTCAGAACATTTACTTACTAATGTGTATAAAAGGACAGTTAAATGGGTAAGCAAAAGGGTTAAACTGTTGCAGGAAGCACAGTTTGCTTTGTTTTATTCTTTTAATTTTTTGTTTTAATGCTATAACAGAGGCATCCTACTCACCGCCAAACCTTCTGTTCAAACATTGCTGAAACATTCCATCCAGAACCAAATATATTTAATGACTTTGAAAAACAGTCATTATAGATCAATCCAGTGTAGACAGAGAAGAGACCCATTAATAAAATAACGTATCGGCCTTCAAATAACATTTTCATTATCTGTAAGTATTGAAGAAAAAAATAGAGAACATCATCTGCTCTGTGAACAATCGTTATCTACACATTTTTGGCCATATCAAGACATCTAAAGAAAAAAATTATTGTGAAGTCATTAAGGAAGTATGAAGAAACCTAAGGCCAACCAAGTCATAACACAGAGAATTCTGCTTTTAGCATGTGAATGAGCAATTTACAAATGGCAGTCATCAAATGGGTGCAGTTGTCTCCCCCCAGTCACAGCTTTACTCAAGGGGTTCATGTGCAAAGGTTTGTATGCATTAGGAGACAGCTAGCAGCAGGGTGTATTCTGAAAGACAACTGTGCCTGAAGTTGAATGCAGAGATCTGAAGTCCCATAACACAAACTCAGACTTTTCTCCTCGGTATGGTTACACTAACAAATAGTCTTTGTAAGCCACCTCTCCTCCCCATCAACAGTTTAAGAAGTCAGCCATTTGCAGCTATTATTGATTAAACGACATTCTGAGGAGATGCACGTGTTTCTGCATTCCAATCCCACGCCATTACAAAATTAGTTAAAATTAAGTGTAACAGATTTTGAACTACAACTCCTTTTCAGAAACGATAAAAGATGGAATTTGAAAAAGAATTCTCTCCTCACATTGGTCACTGTAACCACACTCTGTAAAACACACACACCACTGAGTAGCCCTAGCAGAAGAAAAGACAAGCCCACCACTATCAATTTTTGTCAGTCTTTCATTCCAACTTGATTATTTCTGCTCTTTCACAAAAAGCAAACAGTTTGTTAATATATCACACTAATCTCAAGGAATATGGCAACTTTAAACACAGAAAATCTTGAAACCAAGGGGGGGAAAACTGCCAGTCTAATATTTGTGCAGTTACTAGTGCTTTTCAGAAAGACAGCAGCTATTCAGTTGAAGTTATCCTGCGGAGTGGGGAGCAAATCAGTAGTAATTTCTTTTACCTCATCTTGTGATCTTCGTAATCTCGGGTGGTTTTCATACAGTATTGTCAAAAGGGCAAATATGAACATTAGCAGACCATGCCCGAAGTCTCCAAACATAACCGCAAACAAGAAGGGAAAAGTGATGATGGTATAGAGAGCTGAAATGACAACACCACAGATTTCACAGGCGCACAGCTCAACGGATGCTGCTGCTATCTGTATTATGCCCGAGCAATACAACTACTTTAACATCTCAAATAATTCTCAGCTTTAAGTCTGAAAGAAATTTCACCTCCTGCTAAGAGACCTCTCCCCCACCCCATAAATTTAACTCAGTTTAAAGCTTGCTTATATAGACATCCTTTAGTAATGACAACTCCACAGCTGAGCGTTAGCCAACGATTCTGAGGAGAATGAGCCCAGGAAATAAAAACCAAACAAACAGTTCTTCCTAGGTGGCTGTTTTGGCTCTGGACTATAATGCACATTCTCCTGCACAGCATGACGTAGTCAACGTAGCCGCAAAAATACGTAAGGACATTAAACTAACTAGGCTATGCAACAAGCTGGATTTTTTCAAGTGATGAGCTCCAAGCTTCAGTAAGATCAATAGCCATTACCTGAATATCTTATTCAAGGTAAAGCATATAAAGAAACATTATACAGCTGTTATCAGTATCTTTAATGCTAAAATAACTCAGTAAAATCAAATCCCTTCTCACTGCTTGGAGCACCACTTGTACTTTTGATGAGCTACTGAAATTGTAAAACAGCTCCTAACAGGCAGTGTGGTTGTGTCCTGGTGTCCAGTTCAGCACGGTATTTACACGTAACAAGGCAAGCGGCAATGACAGCACAGCTCACAGTTCAGATTTCAGGACCAACCTGGATTAACTTCCCCATAGTTCCCAACTCCGTAAGCATCAACAATGTTTTGGAACCCTGAGGTGAATTTATTGGTACGTATCAAAGTTGGAGGAGGTTGTGTCGTTGGGATGGTATTCATGAATGAAGAAATTGTAGCTCCACTCTTCCTCTAATTGCAGACAGAAAGAAGACACATTTATATAAAAGCCTCAGTTGATGATTAATCTAATCAAAGTGAAAACATTTCCTCTATCAGCAGTTTCACCGATTCCGAAACATCCCTAAATTAAGCCCCAAATTTAACATTTATCCACTTGTGCCATTTAAAAAAAAAATGACATCAATCTGTTCCTCTAAAAACACTAATTACACAAAGTGGTCTAATCCTTATTTTATATTAAATAAGAGTCATCAGTCAATATTAATGAAACAAAGATTTGTTCCTAAAAATCCCCTCTTGTAAAACAAAAAGATGGAGTTGCACCCAACCCAACTCACACAAGGAAACCAGCACCTTCTACTTGACTGCAAATAGCACGGTGAGCCCAGACAGACTTGGGTCCAACACAGAAGTTCTTATTCAAGGAAAAAAAGCCAAACCAAACCAAACAAACCCCACAACATTAAATAAAGGCTCTGTTTATAAAGAAATTGTTTGCTATGGGTTCACAGAGACCCAGACTTGCCTGTGCCTACTTCTAATGATTTTATTTCCTTATCTGTATAATTAGTTCAGTACAAACATTTTAACACCAGTGAGCATTCAGCTGACTTACTGAACCTTCTTCCAACGCATGGCGTAAATTTTGCAGATCAGCCACTGGACACCAAACCTCAGCGATTAAACATTTGTTTGTGACATCAAAACTACACAGGTTGAGTACGTGATAAATGGCTTTCATCTTTTTCACTTGGATAACCCACGTATAGATGGATTCAGATGCTTTACACAGGACTTGGCGTAAGTAATCCTCAGTTTTATGCAGCACCTTTGACCAAGGAAAAGAAAATATTTCGTTGAAAATGTAACAGTGGTTGCATTAACCACAGTCAGAGCACTTGGTATTTGTCCAATGCTGCACCACATTTGTAGGAGGGCATGCTAACCACTTCTTAAAATAGAAGATAATGCTAAGTGCCCTGGTTTTAATAGATACACGCACCACGAAACCAGGGACGCAAGGTACAGTCACGTCCAGACCCACAGCTGTGCGTATTTTAGAAACACATTCATGTATTTAATGCTGATTCATCAAATGTCTTCCCATGGTGTGATATCTACAGCAAAGGGAACACCGTTATTTACTTACAGCATGAAGATCCTGAATGCGAACACTCAGCCCTTCCACAACTGCCCTGCGCTCCTCCATGGTATTTGGATACGGGTACACATGACAGTGATAGCTACAGAAAAACAGAACTTTCTGTTAAATAACCAGACTGAAACGAAACAGATCACCCAACCCCATGCTCTAGTCAAATCTGCAACACCCCATTTAATACCCACGGAACGGATTCAACTGAGAGTCACTATTCTGCCAGCACTTAATAAGGACTGCAGATAAAATGACTCATACATTTATTTGTCTATTGCATAATTATAAAGCTAGGTGCAATGGGGATGGAGAAAGACATAAATGTTGCCTAAAAATCAACATTACAAAGCAGGGGAGCAGGGAGAAACTAACAAGAAAATAACCCAGGTACAAAGAAATAATATAGCTTAGTGTTACTTCTCACCAGTCACAAATCTTCTTAACTTTCTGGCCGATTTGTTCACCCCAATAGGACACTAAAAAAACAAACCATTTTGTGGTTTCGCCCTAAAAAAAAGGAAAAAACAACAGAACAAACCAAAAGTTAAGCTGAAGTTTGCTTTCAACCAACAACTCCACTGTGACAAAATTATGCAGCAAAATAACAAGTTTGAATAATGAGGTAAAGCTGTGTTAGTAGCATTAACTTTCCACTATTTCAGTGAAGATCAAGAGATAAAATTCAAGTGTGTCGAGATCTCTCTTTTTTTGGTACATTAGAGAAAAACAGAAAAAGTTTTCAGGGAAAATGAAAGATTAATTCTATTTTACCATCTCGGAATTAATGGTAACAAAAAAGTCTTGAAAAATGAAAGTGTTTGGCAAAATTTAGAAGTGACAGACTAGGCGGTCATAATCGCCGATTTACAAAAAGTTTTCTCACTTCAGAGAAAAAATTTCACAAAAGAACAACTGTACTCCAGACTTTTTCTTCTTTAACTACTGAATGAACAAATAAAATGACTATTACAAGGTAAGGCACTGTACAGACCTAGTTAATAAATACCCAAGCACCCATTTATGCCACGTGTTTTGATCAAAGGAGCCAATCGTAAAGCCACTGCTATTCCACAGCGAAGTTCTGCACTCATCAAACTGAGCCGTGAACAATTAATTGCCACTCCTAGAGTTACAGCGGCATCAAGACCTCTAATTCTAAAGTCTTACAAGATCCAATACTTTAAAAGAGTTTTCCGCCTGAGGGCACTGGGAAATCATTTACAATCATTGCAGGCAGAGCAGAGCAGCAATTCTTCCAAGTTTTATGAAAAGTACAAACACAATAAACTCACAGCTACGGTGTCTACTCACTGTATCTGGATCCTCCAGACTTTCATCCAACTCTGCGTAGGTAAGAATAGTGTATCCTTTACAGACTCTCCACAGCATTTTTTCAAATGCTTCAACTTTTGCTATGTGAACTAAACCAGATATGAAACTATTGAGAAAAAAAAAAAAAAAAAAAAGAAAAATAAGCTAAAATCCACAAGAAAAATTAAAAACTCAGAGTACATTATCACTCAGGATCACATAGTTACAATGACTTAACATCTGCCATCCCTAGAGAAGGAAGGATCACGCTCAACAGGAAGTAACTGGTACATAAAATAGGGACACAATTTCTATTTGGAAAACAAGCAGACTGTAGGCCCGAGCACACAGCTGGAGTTATACTGGACATCTCTTCTTCCTGCTATAGTAAGGCTCTTTACTTTCTTGCTCTGTAAGATACCCTCTTGTAGAAAGCAGTATCCATACAGCATTTTAAAGGTAAGCAGGCAATACCATTAACAGTTACATTTACAAATGACACTGCTGGTGATTAAAACACTGTGTTCACCCTAGAAAAAACAGTAGAAGAAAGTACTGATTTAGAGCATTTGGAGATTTTCCTTAACACACATACTTGGTTTGATGGAGTTTTTGTGACAGTTTTTTCAGCGCTGTCCTACCTGTCTCTTCAAATAATCCAATTTTGTTACAAAGATACATTTGGGTCAGACCCCGACCCTGTCTAAAACTGTCTGGCTCTTCAAAAATCACTCAAGGCACATCACATCCCATCTTGTAAGGAAACAGCCCATTGTTTCCAGCAGCTCCTCAAGCAGTTTTGAGGTGGCACACACTGACTGACGTGGACTGACCCATACCTACCCCAGCTTGGCACCCAGTCTGTGCATACAGTTGTAATCTGCTAACGGCTCGTTTTCCACAGATGGAAATTCTTCATAATTGGCATGTAAATGGGATTCATACTAGCAAATAAAAGAAAGATCGTTCATAGCTCTCACAAAAAAATATTTCCATTCATTTATTATTCTAAAGAAGAAAAGCTAATAATTAAGTAAATTATCTCAATAAAATTATAAAAGCCTTTCCTGTGTTCAGTTCAGACAACAGAAAGATCCTGAGATTCCAGATGCACCGTTCTCAGCAATTACAGTCAGTGCTGCAAAGGTTCCATGGTAAATTTCTTAGCAAAATTTACACGTCAAATCAAGACGAATACGCCTTCATTTTCAGCTGGCATCAGAGGTAACATTCAAACGGTTCAACAGAGAAATGACAAAGCTCCTCTGCGTTCAGGGCTGCGTTCTGCTGTGCATCTGAACACAGCCTAGCACTAGAGGTTGCCAGTCAGGCTCTCCAGGTGCTGAGCACAAATAATCCCAAACAACATACAGTGCTGTGAAGCCCAACACCAGGTCACACACTTAACTACCACTGCTAACGGTATGCAACAAAAATACGACCCTCGCTCCTCGCCAAACACCACAGGCAGTACCTCAGCTGTTCTCCTGACAAATCTTCGTGTGACCTCTAACATGCACGTGTATTCTGTCAGTTCAAGCAGGTTTCTTCTCAGCTTTTCTTTGTTTTTAGTTATTTCCCTCAATTCTGTCTCCAGCTTCTGCAACTGTTCCTAAGACATAGAGGAAAAAATTATATAGAATCAACTATACTGTTTTGGAAATCAGGAAAGGATTCATTTTAAGCACACATTTATTTGCCACAATGATGGGAGTTATTTAATTCATAAATTAACCTAAGCTCCATAGGTTTGATCCCTCAGTGTGCCAAGCAATGCTTTGTATCGAGTACACTTGATCCTCCACTGGCATCTCTTAAGTCTGCTGTTCTGACCCTAATTTGTGTCCAACCTAAGTAATGCAGACTTGGAATTAGAACTTCAGATACTATAGGTGCAAGACATTTATTTATTCTATTAATAGAATTACAGCAAAACAGGATGTCATTCAAAATTGTCTGCATTTCTACAAGCTCCTACTTCTAACGCAGTACTGGAAAAAGCATTCAGAGAAAACAGCAGCACGTTTTGCTCTGCAACCAGCACTGGAACCTGCAGAACCTCGGGCACATAAAACCCCTAGCCTGGACATTCTGAATGTACAAAGAGAGCCTCAGCAAGAGGCTCCAAAGCAATAAATGAGGATGAAGGACTACAACTACCAGTAATAATTTGCCAGGAACAATGTACCGTGCCAATCCCTCAAAAGAAAACAGATGACTGCAAACCCCGTGAGTTAGCTTTGGGCCTTTCACAGGAATTTTGTGTTAAAATCAAATCCTCACTGGCAGAAAGGAAAAAAAATGGGCAAAACCAAAAGCAAATGCTTCCCTGTTGTCATCAACACCGCACCCCTACAACTTAAAGTCATTGGTCATACGACAATGAATAACTAAGTTTGAACTCAAGTTCCAAGATCCAGAGCTGTATTTTTGGCATCAGCTGTGTAGAAAAGTTACCTGGATTTCTAAAATGTGTTTCAGCAAGGGGGCAGGAGGAGCAACATCTCCTTCAGGAAGTGGAATATCCGCCTTTTTAATTTCATGTACTAAATATCCTGGAGTGAAAATAAAAACTGAATCAGAAGGGAAATATCATTTCCTTATACTTCCTAGAATGCTGCATAGTTGACCTTCAGCTGCTATTGATGGTGCTGATCACACTGCAGCATGAGGCCCTAGCTATTTTATTCATTCATTTTAGCAAAATACACAAATAGAGTCTTCAAGAAGAATGCAAGGAAAGGGGAAAGACTAGTCCCTCCAAGGAGAATAAAAAAATAACAACAAAAAAGAGGCTTATGGAGAATATAGGAACAATACACAGAACATTCCTGTCTTTGGATTTTGCAGAAGTAAGCTATCTTCAGAGTCCTCTGAAATTTTCCCACCACAAGAACTTCTCAAGAAGCTTTTAACATTTCATAGCATCTCTTTGTTGCTGCAAGATACCACTTCCTGCTAATCACACCATCTGCCAAAATTTGACATTCTGCTCACTGACCCATGTTTGGAATAAGAAATATTCACACAAGGCAGCTTAAGCAACCTTGACAACAAACACAACAACTCACAGCGGGCCAGGAGCTTGACGAAATCACTACTGGGGTGGTTTGGCATGACCAGCACATGTCTCTGATGAGAGATTCTAACAACAAGAACCCTTCAACAGAAACTTTTCCTCGGGCTACACTGAGGTAATCTGCATCTGGCTTGTAATGAATAAGGAAGGGCATGCAGAGCATTAACTACCATGTGAACACAATTATTAATAACCTGGGATATTTTTGAGGGTGCTTGGAAGTTCAATAGTATTGAGTTACAGAACATGAAAATCGGGGCTTATCTAATAGTCAAGGAAATATCCAGAGTAAAGCTTACATCTTCCCAGCAGTCAATACTGAAATGGTCTCAACTATTTACCAGCAGCACATTAGCAACTCTTCCTCACCTCTCAGCTTAAAAAGAACCCCAACCTTTATCTAGCACATACATGCTGTCGGATAGATTCAACAGCTCACAAAACTGAGATACAGAAACCAGTGGTATTAAAACAAGAACCACTGGAAGAGGATGTGGAGTGTCCATATCCAAAATCCCGCTGGACACACTGGTTCCAGCAGTCCCTGCTTGACCTGCAGGTTGACAACATGATCTCAAGAGGTCCCTTCCAACCCAAACGATTCTGCAATACAGTCAAAACTGATGAGGCGTGTCAAGGCAAATTAAGGAATACATTTCACACAGAATCCCAGACCGTGAGGGATTGGAAGGGACCTCCAAAGCTCATCCAGTCCAATCCCCCTGCCGGAGCAGGAACACCCAGATGAGGTTACACAGGAAGGCGTCCAGGCGGGTTTTGAATGGCTGCAGAGAAGGAGACTCCACAACCTCTCTGGGCAGCCTGGGCCAGGGCTCTGTCACCCTCACTGAGAAGAAGTTTCTTCTCAAATTTAAGTGGAACCTCCTGTGTTCCAGTTTGTGTCCGTTACCCCTTGTCCTATCATTGTTTGTCACCAAGAAGAGCCTGGCTCCATCCTCGTGACACTCACCCTTTAAATATTTATAAACATGAATGAGGTCACCCCTCAGTCTCCTCTTCTGCAAACTAAAGAGACCCAGCTCCCTCAGCCGCTCCTCAGAAGGGAGATGCTCCACTCCCTCCATCATCTTTGTAGCCCTACGCTGGACTCTCTCCAGCAGTTCCTGTCCTTCTTGAACTGAGGGGCCCAGAACTGGACACAATATTCCAGATGCGGTCTCACCAGGGCAGAGCAGAGGGGGAGGAATTTGTATGTTTTGACCCCATTTGGTACTACAGATAGGTCATCTCCAGCTCCAAAAGTCTATATATGAGCATATGTATGTGTATTATTTTCATATCTATGAAAAATTAGATAAGATTCTACAATACTCTGATGATACAAGACTAGGAAGATTAAAGAAACTGGTAGCTGAAATCTTCACTGCCCTTTTACTCTAGCAATAAGCTTTAATAACCTCACAGACAAGAAAGGGCAGACATGAAAGTAAAGCTCACCAAGTATTCTCTCCATTTCTTCACACTTCTTCACTTCATTCACAAATTTTCTCTGAAATACACTTACATTTGGGTTGAGCTGAAGGAGAAGGACAAAACACTTTATTAGGTATTAAAACAAGCGACCACATTGAAAAACCACAGCTGTCTGTGACTTCCTGGAGACAATTTTGCACGTATTCTATGTGACCTCTTTCTAAAAAGTGCTTTTCGGCCAGGAAGGTATCAAAATCTAAAAAGATTTAAAGGTCTTCTAACAGCAAGGTTTGATTAAAGCAGAATTATCAACGCTTTTTGCTAATGTTACTCAAATAACAAAATAGGTAACTCTACTAGAGAAACCAACCCCGATCTTATTTCCACAATTTTAAAATACTGCTTAACGACTTCAAATTAACACATCTTCCTACAAGCAATTTTGACAATGGATTTCCACAGAATCTAATTGAACTGTTACATTTCAAAATAATCTTTTTATGTACGTCACCATATTACGAGTGTGCAATGTATCAGACTACTTATTCAGCTTTTAACTCACAACCCCTAATACCTTATTTCTGGAATAAATGGTGTGTCAGATACCCGGAATGGCATCAAAATGTTAAACACAACACCCATGCAAAGATTCTAACAGATCTGTCTGTAAGATTTGATTCTGGACCTGCCATATTTACTAAATAGCTGCTAATTTAGGTTCTCCCAGCTTTCCTTGCAAAGATTTTGCAACCTGCATCTCTGAAGAATGCTTGGAAGAAATTCCAAAGCCTCAGTCAGCAAGCAAAGATCATATAATGATGATGAGACAATGCAGAAACATGGTTAATTATTATCCGCCCCTGTTTTATGTTACTCAGGCAGGCAGTTTCCTGCAAGGTGAACTGCTCCTCCAGGAAGAGACACATTTACAAACCAGCAGTCTGTGATGTTGAAGGAATAAGCCTACAGAGCAGCTAAGATGTTTCTGTCAGTCTGTCAACAGGGCAGGCACATCTGCTAGCTGTGCACGTACACTTGGGCTGAAGTCAGTGCAGCTGCAGGTTGGTAATGGGCTTTCCCAGGGGACTCTAATGAAAAACAAAAAAACCCAAACCAAACCAAATTGAAACTAATTCTGTGAGAGAGGTAGGACAGTGTCATCTCCAAACACCCTTCTAGAGTCTCAGGAAGGCTGGGGCTCCACACGGACATGAGCCGGGGGAAGAAGGAAGGGAAGCGGCTCTGGAGCCTTTCACATCCACCATCGCTATGGAACCTGCGCCCTCCCGACGGCAGCTGCTCTGCCCGGCTCGGCTTCCCCCGCCTCGCCCTCCTGGGGTCCTTCC
>NW_010196789.1:0-25290 GCF_000695765.1 Mesitornis unicolor
CCACGCCGGACAGGTACCTGCTGCCATTCCTTATCGCGCTTCTCCTCAACCTCACAGACAAAGGGTGAGGGGTCCACAGCCTTGGTGACCACATGTTCCTCTTAAGCTTGCGAGAGGGAGGATAAGGTGTTACACCAGTAATCAGAATGCATTGGCTGTGGGGAGGGAACATCCATCTTTAAACACTAGGTCAAACTGGTGAAACCAGGCCCTGCTCTTTAGAGTCAGTGGCGCAAGTCCCACTCACATGTGTTGAAGACTGGGCTCTGGGCCAAGGCATGGCTTTGATTCAATAAAAGAAAAAAATACATTTTGTTATTGGATGCCTCCTCTAGAATCATAAAACCTCACTGAATAATGTAGGTTGGAATGGATCTCTGAAGTGCTCACATTCAATCTGTTGTCCACTAGGACCCCCAAGTCCTCTTCTGCAAAGCTGCTCTCTAAACAGTCATCCCAGTCTGTAACACCGCAAGGAGCTATTCCATCCCATGTGAAGGATTTCTCATTTCCTTTTGCTGAACTGCATGAGGGCCCTGATGGCTCATTTCTCCAGTCTTTCAAAGTCCCTCTAATCAGCAGCTCTGCCCTCCAGCACATCATCTACTCTCCACCCCAGTTTAGTATCAGCCGCAAGCTTGGTGACAGTGCATTCCACCGGTGCACTCCACCAGTGCACTACATTGCATCACCCAGGTCACTAGATAGTACTGGCCCCAGCACTGACCCGTGGGGGTGGCACTTGCAACCAGCTGTCATTTGGACTGTCACTATTTTTGATCACAACACTTTGATCCTCATATCTCAGCTAATTCTTCATCCACCTTAAAGTCCAACTATGCAAGCCATATCCCGCTAGTGTGCCTACAAGCACACTGTGGGAGACCATACCAAGCACCTTACAAAAGCCAAAGTCAATGGTATCCACTTTCCCCTCCTTGTGCACAGAGCCAGACATCTCAACAAAGAATATGATTAGGCTGGTCAGGCATGATTTGCCCTTGGTAACTCCACACTGGCTGCTCACCACCTTTGTAAGGGTACAACACACTCACATGCTTCCAGTCCCTTAGAAAAAGCTGACACCTACTCCTCTCCCTGGGAAGACTTTTTGAAAGCTAACAATTTGTCACTTTGTAAGATTACTTGACACAGATGACCAAAAAAGGATGAAATAGAAATGGAACCATGTATCATAGGTTTATTAGGGAAAAAATTTATACTTCAAGACCATATACTTGGCACTGCACTGTAGCAAAACTATGTGAGAACAATTAAAGTGTTAAAATCCAAATCACCATGAAAACTAAAAAGCTCTTTTAATCAGTTTAGTTCCTTTCTTTGTCCTCATACAATTTACAGTAACTACAGGAAGCAACTGAAAAGGTGTTAGACCTACACTACAAGTATGCTGGAATGAGAGTAAGAGATAGACCAGAGACTGGAAGCATCCCCCAGGTATGCTGCTACTCTCCCGGGCTGTCAGAAAGGTGGAGTCTTAGTAATGTGAGCAAAGGCTGTTGAGATGTTACCATGAAATGGGAAGACCATGAAAGTTACTGAGTAAATCATTAATGCTAGATTGCCCAGAAGGACTACTAAAATCCTACTTTATTGCAAGTTTCCAAATACCTGCTAAAAAAATCATCATTATACATTTCATCTACGTCAGCTTTTGCTTTCTGATCTGAAGAGATTTCGGCAGTATTTTAAAGGAACTGTATCCCAATTTGTCCCCAGGACGGATCAAAGTCAAAGGCATTTCCTGCTAGTTGACTCTTGTATAGATGGCTTGGGCTTCTTTTTGAAGACAAAATAAGTTGAAAGCAGTTTCTAATTTGTAAGTTATTCATCTCATGCCTCCACACAGTGAAGTGAAAGGTACTGATAAGGAATAAATAACATACCAAGTAAGATAAGAAAGGATTGAAGAAAAGTTGCACTAAAACTTCTAAATAGTAAAGGAGAGAAAGTTTAACTCATGCTGATAAACTGCTGAATATGTGCTTTTGCTGGACTATACAATGCCACTCTAACAAGGATAAAGGGGTAGATTTCAAATGAACGTCCAGTCCAAAGGCAGTCAAGGAAGTAGGACACAGGTCTTATGATCAATCATTCAAATGTTAGATCAACAGGAGTTGCAAGAAGAATACAGCTCTTTCCTTGGTTAATATATTGTGCATAGCAATATCTCAAAGAATTAACAGCACCTTTTAGATAAAAATTCCAAACATATTTACCTAGTGAACAAGAAAAACTCAGCATCTCTAAGCAGTACATCTGCAGATGTACAGTACTGTATTTATATAGATATAGATATACAGATCTCAAAGTGAATTTACACTGTGACCTGGTGATTAGTCCAGCAGCAGGCAAACCCACAGGGTAAGTCTTCAGAAGAATATATCACCTTTGGTGGGTGCCCGGTTACGTGGCAGGATTGCATAGGGGAGCCCCAGAGGGCAGCAAAGGACAGTTTAGCATCCCATTAAGCAAGCACAGCATGCTTAGGTCGTTCCCGCAAGATATAAGAAACTTCCAAATTTTCATGGCTAATACAGTTCTAGTTTTCACAGGTCACACACACTGCAACCACCTCTCTGTGCCTTAAAGGCCCAGAGGAGGAAGGTAGGACACCAAACTTATATCTTGTCCCTGCTTCCAAGCAGAAATCAAGCAGCACCACAGATCTAGGATGGTAAAGTGGGGACCATGTTTGGCTTCATGAGGGTTTCTTGAGCAGCTGGTCTTCACTGGTTTGCCTAATTTCTTTTTTTATTTTTTTAATTTCCAAATCAGTTGCTCACAGTCCTCTGGTAGAAATAATTTGAAAAGCATGGTCTGCCTCAGACAGGAAAGCAGGCTGCTACCATTTCCCTGGGATGGGCACGCCACATTCATACCAGCCCACGTAGTAGTAGGGTGTTGTGTATCCAATGCGTCCAAATGATACAGGCTCCTGGCGGTACTGGCGGTAATACCCTGTTGGGAGAAAAACAAAGACATAGTCATTTAACAAAAGTAACAGACACAGCGAGAGTCAACCCCACAGCCCAAATGAAAACTTAGAAGCTGTCTGGTGGGGAGTTTTGTCAAAAGGGTATTTGCTAGACCTGGTATTCACTTTAGATCTTTCTTTAAAGATTTAACTCTGGTCCTTTATATGTCTTGTAGTTTTGATAGATTTTACTGTCCAAAATCTCTTTAAATATTGTGTAATGCTGTGGTCTGCCAAAGCGCTTCTGCATTTCACTCCAAAAGGTGTCTACATTTCAGCTGTGTTTATGAAGCTTGCAAGTCAGTTTAAATATATGAAGGATTCTGTGGCAAAAAATACCATCAAATCGTATTATCTCATAGGGCTCAAGAGACTATCAACAAACATCAGCTTTTCACAAAACAAAAAGGTATCATTTCATGCAGTAAATATGGACTTAAGCCCTTTCTCCCCCTTTTTCTTCATCTGCAGAAAGAATGTGACTGCTTAAAGTGTTAGGAGAGGTGCAGCATTCTTCTCTGCATAGCTCGTGCACTGGAATATCTGAAACACTCATGACTTGTGCCAATAATGTACTTTTGGTGTGCTCTCTATCTCTGTCTCTTAGACCTAGTAATACACATCTGGATTGTTCATCTCCTTTTTGAACTTAGAAATGCTGTGCTTCCCAGTGATATATAAATAACAGTGACTATTTCAGTTTCTTCCTGGTCATGCCACCAGTAGAATATCAACAAACAACTTAACAAGGAAACCATTAAAGCAACTGAATAATTTAAATAATTTGCCTTATTGAAAGGATTGGCTGACTTTCATGATTGGGTTCATTTTGAGAAGGAAGCCATCACTCTCTTGGCTGTGTGAGCTGAGCAGTTTACTTGGAGGAACTCCTTCAAGGTGAGAACTTTCACTCAGAGGAAGATATATACCAGGCCAGAATAGAAGTCCTGCAATCCAACCTTAAGTCATTGGACATACTCCTATGTGTTTGGCATTGAATTAACTGGTTGGAAATAATTTGCAAAAAAATGTATTTGCAAAGCTGCAACTGGTTCTTTATGGCATGTGAAAGAGCTTACTCCTCTATTCAATAAGGCAGATCTTATAGCTGGGAGAAAGGTTTCATAGACCTGTACAATTTTTTTCTTTCTGTTTTGGCATTTTGTTCCTGTAAATGATTTGCATTATATGCCCCTCTATTTCCCTCTCTCTCTCTCTCTCTCTCTGTGTCAACACACACAAGTCCTTTTGGGACTTTCACAACCTGTTCAGCTAGGCTTGAGTACAAGACCATCTCACCACCTACCACATCAGCAGGGCTCCTCAGAGAGCTGCCAGTAGTGGTGGACAAAGAGGTCTGCTCTCTGTCCTGCTCCCTACCCCTTAGACCTACAGATGGGATGACAGGCACCTGCCAGCACCTCACACTCATGTTGCCATACCTCGGATGGTGGGCAGGGCTTCAATGTACGACTGAGGTCCCGTTCTTCCATCCAGGTGTGAATCCACAAACTGGCAGTGGTCCTCACCCCTTCCCCAGCTATCCCCGATGCTGTAGAAGGTATCTGAAGACAGATTGTTTGACTCAGCATTATTTTTGTTTGGGTTGCTTTTTACCACCAGAAAAGCAGATGGGAGAGAAATAAGGAGAAGTACTACAGTGACAAACAGAGTAATACCAATGAACAAACAGTGGCTGAAAACAGAAAGAAGGCTACCTTTGCAGTATGAAAGGAAGAATTATGGAAAAGAGAAATGGGTTATAGCTCAGTAAGGAATATTCCCCATTTTGCAAGTCCATGGACACTGCACCACAGACAGCAGGCGGAAGGAACTTCAACTGAACCAGTCATTTCGGTATATCATAAGAAAGTAAAAAGCATTCAATTTGTCAATACTGTCAGTTTGACTAAAGTTTCAAATGAAAATTAAATCTTTGAACCACTCTCTAGCAGATGAATTGGGTCTTGCTGCCTCGATTGTTTCTTATCGTATATTCAAACACTGCCTTTAAACTATACAAATGCAGTGTCATAAAAATAACCTATTTGCATAACCTGAAAAGCCATTGAGATAATCCCAGTACCCCAGATCAACAAGTAATCATATATCAGAGAATTAATCTTGGTGCCTACCTTTCAGGTCATCACTGAGGTAAATCTTGTACCTCAAGGAGTTGCAAAGAACCACTCCTACAAACTTTCGGTACCAAGTTCGTTTCACGTACTGCTTGCCGGTGCAGTCTGAATAGGTGGGGTCATATTTAAAGGTGAATGGGATCCAGATAGGCTCACCACCTTAGAGAAAAAAACCAAACAAACAACATTAAGGACAGACTTTAACATTTCAGTCTGAGTTTTGCTGAGGTTAACATCTGATAACATGCTTTACAAGAGATGCTGCAGCAGATTAATGCATGACTTTTCTATATCTAGAAATACTACTTCAAGAACAAACGTCAAAAAAAAAAAAGCAAGGGACTTGATTAAATCCCTTCTAGGCAGTAGACAATAATAACTGTCAAAATGATAAAAATATCATTTCATGTACTGAACCACAGTTTTAAGTAAACAGAGTCTCACTGTTTTTAGTAAGACATCTGCTCTATCTAGTGATACTGAGTTTCTTTTCTAAACAGAGTCTGACTTTAGGTCTGACAATGACACCTTTAAATACAGTCACTTGCTTTTTAACACTAAGTACAAAACTTAATCCTTTTGCTAAAAAACAGATGTTAAAGATTCTGCAGTGAATAACAGTCTGTGGTGTGAATTCAAGCCTATTCTTGCTATTTGGTTAAAAAGATCAAATCAGAAATGTACTTTTCCATTTTGTTTTCCCACATTATATCAAAACAGCTGAGGTTCCAATAATACACAAGTGAGACCTTTCCTGGAGAACTCTGTTCAGAGCACTGCTGCAGAGGAGACTGCTTAACTGTACCACCAAAGACTAAATATTCCTACTGGCTTGACTAAAGGCTTGCCTTATACAAGACAGTATAATTTCTTTTGAAATGGGTGTTGTAGAAATGTGTGTATATATAATTACACAAAAAGCTTCCAATGGGATAATTGGCATTTTCTGTCTGGCTACAACACAAAGCCCTGTTGTTACTGTGCAGTCTTGAGGTGGTTTACAAATCAGATCAAAAGAGTTTTTGTTGGTCATTCTTCCTCCCTCTTACTAGGCACAAGGATCAAATCCTACAAACACTTGCATGTGAGAAGTAATCACTGATCAGCAGTCCTCAGAACTCCAATGGTTTGGACACAAACGTAACTGGACTCACTCTGCAATTAGTCACACAGTGAAAGGATTACAGGATTTTGGCCACAGCTTCCTCTTTAGAATAAAGCAATAAAATTTCTTGAATGCAGTTTTACTGCTATGAATAGTCTGCTTTTGTCCATCACTTTTGCCCACTTCCAAAAATCCTGAAGGATAAACTTAGCATATCCTGTAAGAGTTGTGCTGGATGTTCAGAAGCTCCTTATTTCCACAGGTTCCCAGAGCTCTACCACCTATTTTTGGCCTGTCTCATCTCTACCACTGCAGCTACAAAAAAATACTTTCTCCTTGTCCAGTCAAAGCAGAAACTACAAGTAAAAAGCTATCACCTCCCAGAACCTCCTTTCCATGAACAGCCCCACAAAATAACTGGCAGTGAAAATCCTGAAGGGGACCAGGAACACGGGAAGGCCACCGTTCTCAGAGGCCTCCCACACTGACTGCCAGAGACATAGTGTGCTCATGCTCTCCAATATCTGTGCATCATCAGAGACATCTGAAAGGACATGGAAAAAACAGACTAACAAGCATAATAAAACATAGATGGGAGGCAGACACTGGACATTGTTTTCATGAGCAATGTAGTCAAAAAGCCCCAGAACCAACCTTTTGAACTGCTTAGGAAAGCTGACAGAGAGTAATAACTGATGTCTTTTTTCCTGCATCTCTTCCAAGAGTACATGATGCCTGGGATTACCCTGTCAAGGTTGGTCCTAGCACCAGGAAATCAGCAATTCCAAGCAGGGGCTGAACTGGCTTATTGCAAATTTGGAAATGCAAAGCAAGCTCAAGAGTTTCATGGCATATAATTCAGGTCAGTAACAAATCCTCGATTTTTTTATTATTTAGAAGGGCATAGGATAGGAAAACTTGATCTTGCTGATCAAACTGTGCTCAGGCAACTGAAGGACACAGATACAGAAGCAATATAGTTTAGTGCTTATTACTAAGCAATTAAAGCTGTTGTACCAGGCAAAAGATGGGCTAAAATCAAGTGCTTATTCTAACATATCTTTACAAGATTTTTTTTTCAAAGACTAGAATAAGAGGTCCTAAGCCAGAAAATGTTTTGTGAAGTAACACAACAAATTACTACCTGTTCCTGCTTAAAACGGTAAACTGTGTGTTGATATGCTTCTAACACCTATACTGTAACTGTTTTGCACAGGTTTTATGCACTTGATGAAAGAAACAGCAGAGAAAGACTTACCAGGTGGTCTGACAATGAGGAGGGGATTGTCTAGAAGAATGAAACAGATAAAATTTAATATTTTGTTCCAAACATTGTTTTATAATAAGAAACATACAGTATCACTCAGGAGAATATTATTTGCAGAGTAGCTGCCCTTATGAATTCCACATTCATAATGTGGAATTTACATGTCCTCTCAATTTGCAGAGCTAATTAGTGTTTGTTATTCCACTGTTTTTCTCAGTTGATGAAAGTTGCCACAGGATTGCATATTTATTTTGATACTGTAAAAACTCTACTGAGATCAGTACCAAACTTCAAAGCCAACTTTGAAACAGATTTCCTCCTCTCAGAAGGTCTCAAAGCAGCAGGACAGTTTCACTGTAGGCTTCTGAATACATAGTGTAAGTTACACCTGCAGGCCTATCTTCCAGAGGAAAACATAACCTCCCTCTTGTGTGCAAATCTCAGTCTCAGACATCTATCACGTTTAGTGGTATTCATAAATATGTGAAATTTACCATTTTAGCTCTAGAAGAGTACCCTGAACAACCAATTTCTGTCTTTTCTGACCTACTCCGTCACTGTAACCATACCATCTGGCTTTGAATTTAGCAACTGCTTTTGTACTTGCACCAGCTGGAAAGCCACCTTTGGCCACATGACAAATGAAAGATCAATGCTGCAAATAAAACTTTAAATTTGGTGGATTTAAGTTGCTGAATAAAGCTCACAAGGTAGCTGGTTTTGGATAGGAAAATGAGGCATTTAGGCTCACATACTGGCAGTCAGCTAATCAGCAAAACTCCCTGCAAGATACAGCATGCTGTATTTGTCCAATGTTAAATATTATGCTTGGATTTATATTTGAGTTTCTTACTCCTGTAAAAAAATCTGAATATGTTATGCAGTACCATTTACTTATCTTGTATCTTTAGCTCCCTTTTGTAAAGATGGTTCTTAATGGAGCTTCTAAAGCCAGCAGGTTGAACTCAAATGAGTAAAGGCAGAGACTGCATAAACCCCATGTTGTCAAAAGGGCAAAATTTGCAAGACACAACTGACCTTTTATTCAAGTAAAGACTGAATAATATGCCTTTTATTATTCAGTGAAGTCATTGGCCTCTGGCTTAATGGAAGAAGAAGAAATGAGTAAATACAGCTCATTTAATGTACTGTTTTAGAAGGGGGTGCTGCTCTTGAGCACACTATTAGCCCTGTGAAAGTGTAGTGTGTCCTGTCAAAAAAAGAGCAGAGAACTTTGCCCATCTGATGGAACAATTATTTCCTATGTTTCTTCCAGAGACAACCGCTTCCAACTATTCAGCTGTTCACAATTAGGAAGCTAATTTACTAAATGTTTGGTCAATCTATTGAAGACATCAAACTTCCCATTGCTTCTGCATTGTTGAACATTAGTAGTCGTTTGTATTTTAAATTCAACTTCCTGCTACCCTGAAGTTCACTTTAATGTCACTTATATTTTCATAGTGGCATTAGAAGTGCATATTATTTTCCTAGCTTTACTGAAAACAAATAATTAACCTAAAAGAAAATAAATCTCAAAAGCAGCAAGTTCAGGCTAATCACCATTATTACCATGCTGGTTTCAGTCACTGCCTTGCCACATCTGTTACTAGGAACTCAGTTTTGTGATGAAAATAAAAAGCAAAACATACCAGATTCTGTGATAAATGAGACTGAAGAGCTAACAGGTCCATAACCAAAGGGATTCTTTGCTTGGACTTTAAAATAATACCTGAAACAAAAAGAGAGGCAAAATGAATAATATAAAAACATTGATTCCCCTGCAATGGACTAAATGATAAATAATACTAAAACAGGGTGAGAATCAAACCAGCAGAATTCCACTGAATTCAAGTGTCCTTTGCATCAAACAGAGTTGGATACTCAGCCAGGGTACGAGCTGGCTGTTACATGCAAGTTTCTCTTTTTTGCAATTGCTCACATGCATATTTTTGGAGCATTTATCTTTTATCACTCCCCTTCCAAACAACTCACAGAACTACACCCACTTTATATGAAACAACCAATAGTAACAGACTAAAAGAAAAAGTTGCAAGGAAATTAAATTCTTATCAGAACAGTTTTAAACAGGATTAACTCCTACAAAAGCAATAGTGTGAACTGCATACTAAAACTAGATCAGATTTACAAGAAATCAGAAGCTAAGCTTTTGACCTTTCTGTAAAACTCTAGCAGCATTAAGATCACAATACTTAAGTAATATGAGAAAGTTTCACATGTGATTACTTATTGATTCCCCAAAGTATTTAGATCACATGCTTAACTCGAAGCACATGACTCACCACTAGAACTCTATTATTTGCTCAACAGAAGCAAAATTATGCTCACTCTTACAGAAGAAGATGTAAAAGATGTGTGTAAGCATAATTTTAATTCATTTTCAAATACAATGATTTTTAGTTGATGCCTATCCTGACATTTTTTCCCCAGATTAATGTTTTCTTCTTTCCCTTTTTGGTTTGTATCCAGTCCAGCAGAAACCAATTAGAACGGAAGATTACTGTAAAAAGTTCCAGCACAGCATTTTTTAAGTGCCTGAGATTAGGTTTTCCTTTCTTGCCTGATTGCTCAATCTCATTCTTGTAAAGAAATTAATAAAAAAATGACCACACCTCTGTAATATCCACATAGCATTTGGATCCTGATTTAGCCTCTTATCCAAAAGTAGACATCTCCAAAACGCCACACATGACCCACATAACAGGACGTGCGCTTACTTGAGGGGACAGGGGCCACCGAGCGCAGAACCAGCTCTCATGGCAATGTCCCATCTGAGCAGCAAGCCTGATGCTCCTGGTGAAAGTGAGCCTGCCCCACTTAAAACACATCCGGCTGCTCTTGATGGCAAAGCTCTCTTCATCCTGCAGAGAAACCTACTACCACTGATCCGCTTGCACTGACCACACTGGGCTGAGACAGTGTGGTTCACAGCAGAGGCGGTCTGACGTCCCCTAGAAGCTGTTTCTACCTGACACAGTTTATACACCAAGTGTGGACACCATCCACACTAAAAACTCTACTCTTCTTTCTTCACTTCTGCCCACAAGAAATGACAGTAGCCATTGCAACAGGTTTTAATGTCATGTAAGATGCTTGTGCTTTACAGCCTTCAAGGCAGCAAGAAAATTCAATGCTATTCTGTTGCAGAAGCTTTGCTATTTCCAGTCTGCCACTCAACTTTTACTGCATGCATCTTCCTGTACTGTAAGATGGATCTGTTCTTCAAGTACTTAGCCACAAAGCAGGGCCTGAAAGTTGCTCCTGAAAGGACTATCTCTGGCCTAAGCACCAGCTGAGCACATATGCAAATACTCACACTGATAAACCGGAGAGGACACAGTTGAACCAGCCCTTTGGCAAAGGTGAATCTCTTTTTTCATTAAAAAGTATGCCTTTTTTCATACCAAGTGAACTGTTTTGCCTCAAAAGCAAACTGATCCCTATGAAAAAGCTGAAAATGTGCAAATAACATCCACTTCTTCAGCAGAAGGGTGGCAGTCATGTGTACACACAGTTTTGCCATGAAGGAAGCCAGTTATCTCCTGAGTACATGCCAGGGCACCGTCTTGTTCACTTTCTTAAAATCACAGGCGGGTCCTCTAGGTAAGATCAATGTGGAAGCTACAGGAATTGAAATATTCTGGACTTCATCCATGGCACAAGCTTTACCTCATATCTGTACTAGACCCGGAGCACACACATGATCAGACCCTCTGTGGGACGTGTTCCTACCTCTGCATAGGTGACATGCTTCCTGTCCCTGCTGATGTATGCTTGGTGTAAGTACTTCAGAAGAGCAGGAGAAAAATGTTTTCCAGTCCACATCTTTTCCATGATGCTTCAAAGCATGGTGAAAACATCTGCATGGACACCTAACTTCTGCTGCTTCCAAAGAGGTGTAATTAGATACCACCTTTGCAACACAGTGGCACCTTCTGAGCAACCCTTTCAATGCACTTAATATGTGTGTAGTAATGCTCGCTTCAAAATATTCCCATGAGAAACACAAGTGCCATGATCCACATCTGAAATAGGAGAGAGCAGCCCGAGAACCTTGTGCTCAAACCTCATCTATTTAAGTAGGGAAAAGCACGCAGTTTTGTATCTAATGTGTAATGCAGGAACTGATTGCCTATGCAATCATGACAACTGTGCATACAAGTGTCCTGTTACGTACATAAAAGCCCATTTGGGACACATGATTGTTCAAGATGCCTGCCTGACTGTCTGGAAAAAACAGTGATGAAGTTATGAGTACATTTTTCTTTGCTAAATTGGAAAATTAGTTCTTAAGCCTTTATATATACAAGAAGTCTTTAGCAGTGCCAGAAAGAGAGCCAGGTCTCATGACTTGCCGACCTGTGACTTAAACATAGACAACTCTATGATTGCTGTATTAAGAACGTCAACAAAGTAATGCAGTCGGGATATATTTCTTTCTCAGACATGACAAATAAAAAAGAAATTGCCAAATCCCTCCTAGGTCCAGGCATCTGACATTTTCATTAGTCAGAATCCTTCAGCTGATGAATTTGCCAGGAAATCTCAAATCAGTATAGCTCTACTGTTCTTCCTCACATAAACACATGAACAAAAATTGTAACGTATAAGTTGTTTGTGCTTTGATTACACTTTGCTTACGCAGAATTCCAATGAATTGTTACCAATAAATATAGAAGAATCACAACTGCAAGAGATGCAAAACCGTACACTGTTCATTTTCAATACAGACAAGAAAAAGGCTTTTCCTCTTAAGAGTAAACCTCCTTCGAGAGTTTTGACTAACACGTCAAAAAACGACATCATAAACTGTAATGGTGCAGTGAATATGTAATATCTTTATTCATTTAGACTATATGACTAATCGTATCACCATACCTGTCACTTTGAGCAAGATCATTTTATGACAATTCAAAGTGTCTCCCTTCTGTTCGAATTAAATAGCTGGCGCTCGCAGCCACAAAGTGAGATAATCACTCAGCATACTAATTAGGGAAACAGCTGTTTTTTAAAAAAAATCATTAGCCATAAAATCCTTTTTCCAGTCTTTCTGAAGGCATGCCTGCATGGGCTGCCCCCAGTCCCGTGACCCATCCAGCGGCAGCCTGAGGTGGCAGGCCAGCCAGCTGTGGGACACACAGCAGCACTGTCCGCATGTGCTGCAGGTGGCAGGACAGGAGCCATGGCAATCACCGTGACCAGAGCCACCCATGGGTCCTCACAGCCGGTGTGGTAGCTGTGTGCCACACAGGTCTACCGCTTGCACAGGTCGAGGGTTTCCTTCACACCTTTTGTGCTGTCTGGTGATGCACAGCAGCCGGTTGTGGCTGATGCTGCTTGTTGTATACAGTGTGGCTTTGCTTTAACGGAGATACAGAAAGGAAACAGAATTTTTTGGTGCATCTGGCCCCTAGAGCCAGAAGATCTGAAGATCCAGGCTCTGTTTGCAACTGTAAGCCCCAAGTAAATGTCTGAAAGCCTTCTATGAAATGCTCTGTACAACCCTGGAATTGATAGCAGGCACTGTGGGATCGAAATGTCCCTTGAGAGGACAAAAAACAAGTGGACAGGGAAGAAGATTCGAGGAGACATGGAGATACCGTGGTAAAGGATGATGTTTGAAATCATGAGACTAACTAGCCACTCCCATCAGTGCCACAGCTTTCCCGCAGAAAGGCAGGAAAAAGCCTAACCATGCTCAAGAAGGAGATTGAAATGTTTATGATGAGGATTATATTGTTTGTGACTGCAGGAGACTGGATTTAGTGGCTGAGTGGATGCTGTCCAGCCCTTTGCATCAGTCTTCTGTGACAGCTGAGAATTAAGGTTAGGGAAGGGATATTGTCAAGACTGCTGTTTTTAAGATTTAATAAGGTTTAAAGTAATTTTAGCATTTACATTCACATGTCACAAGGAAGCAGCTTCTGTGCCCACTGAAGCTGACCAGAGTTTTGCTAATGGAAAAACTTCCACTTCTCAAATGGAGGTTAGATCAGGCCTCGGAAGAGGAAGAAAACTTATGACACAGGTTAAACATAGACTTCTGCTTTGTGTGTAAAACCTAAACACCAGGCAGATGTTTTTCAGGAGATACTGACAGCTTCTAATATTCTCTGAGGCTGACTCCTGCCAAGATGCCAACCCTTCTCTGATACACTGCGCATACCACAAGACCGCACCACCAGCAGCCCCTCATGGGATGCTCAGCAGTCAATAGCATCTGCATACAGTAAATCCAACTTAATTGGAGATTTCTTACAAAATGCACTCACAGTACAAACACAAAATTCTTAGACTAACTTCAGATTTCATGCCGTATTTTCTTAGTTAGGCATGGGGTCTTTTCCCAGTGGTTAGGGAGTTATTTTTAAAACAAAAAATATGTAATCAATTCAGTCTGTGGATTTAGAGAATGTAAATGAGATTGGCTGATACATACAATTTCTCTGCTGTGAAGAACCCTCCTTCTCCACCACAGACCCCGCATGAAGTATTTATTGCCTCCATGGAGCTTACAAGAGAGGCCAATACCATACTTCAGTAAGATGCTGGGGAAATAATATGCTTAAAACAAATAGCACTTGCTTGAACTTCCCTGCTTTCAAACAGAACCTTAATATTTGACAGGGAAGTTACTAGGTTCATGGAGATGCATGAACCTATAGCTTTGCCGCTCCTACAGAATTCCACTCAAATTCAGCCAAACTGTGACCTTCAGAACAGGTTGCCTTTTTTATTTCTTGGATGTGTAAGAAAAAGCCTCATGAAGCATGTAACTGACAGCACTGTAGACAGAACAGAAGACAATAAGATGGCACAAATCTTCTCCTGTAACATCTTGTTTCTGGTTTTTTTTTTTAACATTTTGTGTGTCCTGCATGTGCTTATTGTGCCTCTCCATACACCTTTTGCTTGCTAATTTCCTGGGTCTTTTACAGTGTCCTCTGGTGTGTGCATCCCTGGTGCATCTGACTAAGGAACTGCTGCCGAAGTTGCTCCAGTGCTGGCTCTCCCAAAGAGATGCCATGTCCTCAGAACTCTTTGGTTAGAGGAAAATCTCTAGGGAGGAGAGAGGGGAGCAGCACCTCCTTCTTAACACAGACTGCGATTTCCTGGTGCTGGGATGTTTCAGGGCCAGCAGTAGCAGCTGCAGGGGCAAGGTGAGTCTATGCTAAAGTCAGTGGTGTGTGGAGAAGCACTGCAATGTGGTCAGAAGGTCATGTTTGAGACCCAAATGCTACACTGCACTGACTTTTCATGATTTACTTATTTTATCTTATTTGATTAATTAATCTCTTTAGATTTTAGATGATGGCCATGCTCAAGCAACTCTTCTCTAAGCTGAGGTTCTCAGTTAACTGCTTTGAACCCAAAGAACCTTCTCTTCGTCTATAAATTGTCTTGGAAAGAAAAAATACTTTAGGTAACACCATTTCTCTCTTCTGTGTTGCCCTGGCACAAACCCTATGGGCCCATCCTAGGAGTGGATGCTTTGACCTGTAGCTCACGAGGCATGCTAGTCCCAGCCCACAATCCCAGTGCATGTCCCACATTACCAAATACAGGAGTAACACCTGACACCAGAGTCTGAGACTGTAGTTGTCAGCATGTGAAGATCAATCACCTAGCCCAAGGCAGCACCAAAAGTATTTCAGACTCAGAATTTGAGACAAAAGTATGAGAGCCACTGAGTTTCTATCAAAAGAAGTAATTTTACTGTAGTGCCTTTGTGACCACTCACTTCCCACCCAATTTACATGAATTATTTCAATATGCAAAGAACACATTCTTGTTCTGTCATTTCAGGGAGATTTTTTGCAAGACAAAGACCTAAAGCTCCTGCCAAACTGGCTTCTGAGCAACTGCCACAGCCTCATTATGTACCACCAAACCTTCTCTTCCAGCACAACTCAAGAGCAGACAGCAAAAAGAGACCATAGAGTGGCACTTCTCCCCACCAGCCCTTAGGTATCAAATCTTGGCCACACGAGTATGTGGGAATGGCCACATCACATTAGAGCAAGGGTATACTTTAGCATACTCTTCCCCTCTGAATTTGATTCAGTTATGCATAAGACTAGAAAATGTACTTCTTCTGTTAAAGATAGTGTTTTTATATACACAAATATAGATGCATGTACACACAGTCATTCGCTCCAGGGTTAATATGGTAAAGATATCACGTAAGTAGGTGTGCATTTATTAAAAAATTTGCTGTCAAACAGAATGAGTAGAATCTGAATCAAACATAAACATTTATACTAAGGCCAAGAAAAACAACTGACAACCCTCAAAATTTGTTTTACTTCTCTAAGAGAACTGAAAAAGAATGGATCAAATCCTCACCGTGTGTTGGGCTTCAGGTTCTCGATTGGCAAATGAGTAGTCCCTGCAGTCCTGGTTGACCATTTATTCTTTATAAAGTCATCATAGGATGCGCTGTAAACAAGATAGCCTGTAAATGGGAAAGACAAACAGTTGTGAAGATTCCAAATAAATTTTAAATAATTTATATCCCTAGGTGTTGTGGTAGATTTTATGGGTTAAAAGGAATAGAAGCATCTTTGAATATAAATGTGATTTGATGCCTAACTCTCCTGGAAAATGCCAAACTACAAGAATTTCCTGTCATTAGCTAATAATAATGGAGAATTACATGAGGATGGTACCCAAGTGCAAGTACTAATTTAAAATATTGAAGGCGAAAAGATGACAGAGGCAACCTATTCACAGCTTTAAGTGATACACTGACTGTGCAGAAGCTAATATAGATAGAAATACTGTGGTGGCTTTTTGTTTGTTTGGTTGGTTTTTTTTAAATGTTATGCAAATTTCACTCAGTAAGGTCCAACAGTCTTGGAGAATGAAATGCTGTGGGACAGACACGATATAACCTGTTCAAGTGCCACCTTCTCCCTTCCCAACCATTATCACTACTTTGGGTCTGTCAGCTCCCAACACTCTGCCATTGCTGTCAGTCACAGAGCTGGGTGACGCTCCTTGAAAAATGGACATTTGCACCAAAGCAGTGGCCTTTTCCAATGCTTACTTCAGATCTTTTGGGTTCCCTGGCAAACAGAGGTTCATTAATTTCTAAAATATTTGGGTTATTTATTTACTGTAGTGTCTTTCCAGCAACTTTTGGGATTCATTCTTAAAGTCAGTTGCATGCTCACAGCTGGCCAGGACCCAGGGTGGCTTCATGAGCTGCTGGCTCAGTTTAAGGTAAAAATGATCATTCAAGAAAACTTTCCCCTTCCCCACTACCCCATCAGGAAAGCAACCCTCAGGACAGTACCTGTTACCATATCTCCCTGAGCAGGTTTGGCCCAGTCCACAATGACAAAGGAGTGACAACCTTCGACTGCCACAACAGTGATGTTGTGAGGGGCTTTCACTGGACGCAGCTCTTTCTCTCTGAGGTCATTAGGGATGATTTCATCAAGGCTCTCCACTTGAAAGTGCTCCAGGGCCTCTGTCAAGGAGCAGGGAGCTGCTGGATCTTTATTGAGATAGGTCACATAAGGAGCTGGAAAAGACAGGGTGGTGTTTAGTTAGCCATTTGTAGGTAACACAGAGTAGCACACAGGCTGAAAGTTCCTGAAAATAAGATAATCAAGTTTTGTGATGCATTTAAAATCCCTCCCTTTCCAGCCCAGAGATGGTTCACTGCTGCCAACAAAGCATGGCTTGCACTCAGTTTGACTGATGAGCAGGAGGAACGGGATGCCAATATTCAGGTTTACCCTACACTCACAACCGTACCAAATTATGCAAAGACAGAAGGACTGTATTTGCTACAAGAGGCAGAAGAGAGCAGTCTGACTGCAGGACCCACTGCATGCCTCCAGCTGCCCTGCAGGTGGGGTGGAAATGTCACCCAAACTTTCTGCCTTTGCACATGTGGGAACAGATCCCTGCCAGGCCCTTAGATCATGTGAGACACTACCAGGTCTTAGTGGTTGGTTCTTACACAAACATCCTGAAGCTGGGGTGAAACAACAGAGAGAACAAGAAGAGTAATTCCAAGCTGAAGTTTAATCAGGTTAAATGAAGGGATTATTGTGTGTTTCCCTGGGTACTAAAGGACCAGGACTCATGAGTCCCTACCTTTCAGGCATGTGCTCTCAACCTGTAACTTCTATCTTTAAAAGTTTTATACTGACCAGAATTGCACTTCTGTTTAGATAAAGATTAAACCATCTTTTTATTGCCTTAAAAATCACGGCAGCATTCAAAAGATGGACTGTAAAACTTTCTTTGGAAATGTTTATTCAGTTGAAATAATACAATTCATTGAAATGGTAGTATTATTTCCTTAGTGCCTTGAAATGTTCATAAGCGAACATTTCTTGGTTTATCTTATTGGACTTCATGCCCTAAAGGAATTTTTTCCGTATCTTGCAATGAAGTTAATTTTAGCCTCTCCAGCTAAATGAATCAAGAAGTGCTGTCAGTGAGGCAGCCGAATAGAAACATCATGAAATTGTTTGGACAGGGAAACTGAAGATGCACTGGAAAAAAGTCTTGGCATATACAAAACCAAAACTTTTACTCCAGCAGCAGAGTTCCACTCTAAGCCACATGAAGCCTGTGGATTTTGGAAGGGAAGGCAAGATATGAGTCAAAGCTGACTCTCCATCCCCTGAATTCCCATCTGAAATGCCATGAGAGCTGGCAGCTGACCTGATCTCAGTTCAAATGTGAGGTTTGTAAAGGGCTGTGGGGGGGGGTCACCTGTCTGGGATGGAGGCTGAAATGCAGTGCCCTACCACCTCCAAATCCCTCTGGTCTGGCCCCCAGCTGCTTCTCTGACAAAGAAGCAAATTTCTTTCAGTGAAGTCAGAGCTGCAACACCAAGCTACATGCTTGAATAGCTCATCTACACCAGAAGGTGGGTGAAATCACAGAGGTTGCATGGGTCAGTGGAAAAGAACAAGGTCACCAGAGGAAGACTCACACCTGCATGGAGACTTCCACTGATTGACTTACTGGTGTGAACTTAAAATGATGCAGCTGAGCTGAACTGAGCACCAGAATAGACACTACTCTTGATCTCGTACTGACTTCAGCTAAACTGAACACATTGCAGACTACAAAGCAGAGCACTTACACTGGAAGAGTACAAAGAGGTTTGCACTGCTTCAACAATATCGTTGTGGGTCCACACACAGACATGCAAGCATCAAAGCTATAAACAGAGGACTGCTCTTCGGGTTTCCCAGGTTGCAGTCCTTACAAGGACCACACACCAGTCTGTTGAACGTATTTGCACAATGGTCTTGGCTTAAGGGCTGACCTTGCTAGAACAAGAATTCTTTGCAGCGCAAGTTGTAAGCTACATAAAACAAAGGACATCCTTACCAGTGAACCGCTTCTTCCCAGCAATATCATATTCTGACACAGGGCCAGTGCCAACAACACTTGTCTCTGGATAGACAACTTCTGATTCTGTCGTTGTAGAAGCAGTGGTGGTGGTGACAGTGGTGGTGGTTGGTGGCAAAGTGCTCTCAAAGAACTCGTAGTCTTCAGAGGAAACATAAGATGAAAATGTTAGTTTGCTTCATGTTATTTTGACTTAACCATAAGAAGGGAAACATTCCTGTCACAGCCACAGTCCCAAAGGAGTGCCATGCACCGTGCCCTAGCTGCTAAACTCCTTATGTATCTCTAAGTCAGGGTTGGTCACTCCTCAGCCTCGCAAAGGTTTTCACCAAACTGATGGAGAGTGAGCACAAAGTCTTTGCCTTGGAATATTAGTGTTGCTGCTGATTTAGACCTTGCCCAGAGCTAAAAAGGGTGACAACAAACAAATGTTTTCATACAGCAATATCCTGAACTTGCTCTGTCTGCCACCTACCCTTACCATCCCCAAAGACAGACAGCACACTAACTGAGCCCCTGGTCATAGCCCTCAAATGCCAAAGGAAGGAGATAAAGGAGTGAAAAAATGGCCTATTAAGAAAACTCTGTGTTATTAATCTAAAATGCTAGAGCTGGTTCATACTGCTCTTAAACCTTCCTGCAATGTAGAGGTGTGTAGTCTTGTACTTGCCACTCATGTTCCTAGTAGAGCCATGAGGGAAGGCAAACTGGCACACATTAATCTCCTGATACTCAGTCCCATTAAATCCAGTGCTCTTTGAAAAGCTACTGTGCTACCAGATTGACACACAAAACAAAGCAAAAGAAGCATTTGGCAACCCTGTTATGTCCTTATACAGGCTGTGAGACTCGGCTCATGGCTTTGAGTGTTTTCTGCTTAAATTGCTAAAGAATCTGTTTTCTGCAGGTGACCTGCACCTAAGTGGAGGTCAGGCAAAATACCCATGCACTGAGGACATTCTGCTTTCATGGGGACGTAAGGAACGTGGGATGCAGGACTTGTGCAGTTTTCAGTTCATCCTCTCCTCCCCACATTCTTAGTTGGCCTCAGTATGAGGCAATCAGAGCAAAAAGCAAAAAAGTCTGTGGTAACTTCCTCTCAGTTGCTGCACTCTCTTCTTAAATGTGGTTTTCTTTTGGTGGTGGTAGTTTGACTTAAGATCCCAGCACTTCATCCATCAAGAAAAAAACTTTCACTATTCTAGAGCCATAAATTCTACTAAAAAGCTAATACTAGAACACTTTAACAGGGGTCTGTACTTTATATGTGGGGGTAGGAGCAGGAATCTAAGAATTAAACACAGCAGAACATCAGAAGTCAGTGATGCCAGAAAGTGAATGCTAATTCAAATAATCAAGAATTTGCATTCCCTGTGCAAACTTATAATTAAATGCTGGGACTTGAGGTTTCTTCTTCAGATAGGTTTTGTGCACCCTGAATTATAGTATCAAGATGGCATGAATAAAACTGCAAAAATCTTTCCCTCTTCTCCTTTTATCTGATTTCAAATTTCTTTAAGTTAAATTCCACATGAATCTAGCAGATTTATTATTTCATATGTTGGTGATCTCATTCAGTATGAGCATGTTTTGTAGTCTAAACACAGACTACACATGAAAATAGAAGACAAAAAATATATTCACAGTGCTGTAGAATGCTAAAAACTCACTAAGGTATTTCAAGTTTCCAGGCCTCAGACAATATTTTGTTTTTCTATTTTAGAAGAGTTCATTGACTTTGACCGTGCTAGAGTTAGAAGTTGTACCAGAGAAAGTAAGCCAAAGACTGAAGCGGTGACTGTATGACCCAGCTCTGAACACAGCTTGTTTCCACAACAGGTTCCTGTTAGATCGACAGAAAGGGACCTTCATGTCCTGAAACTGCTGCCTTTGCAGCCCTGAACTTCACAAGTAACATGGGACTCTGGAAAGCTTTTCCAGCTCCCCACTGCTTGCTTAAGCTCCCATTCACCAACCTGCCCCCTCAAACCCAATTCCAAAGAAAGAAGAGGAGAAAAAAAACAACCCAAAACATGCAATATTTTACAGTTAAACAGTACCATCATCGTATATCACATATGCCTCTGGAGTTGCTGTTACATCTGAATCCAGTCCTGAGAATGTATCTATTGAAGGAGAAAGAAAAAAATGCTGTAAGAATTCAATGGTCACATCCAGAAATACTTCTGGAATAAAATTAAAAATAGAAGTCTTTAGCCAGTTGATCTGTAAAGAAATAAGACAACTGCCTAGTTTCAGGATAACACCATGACAGTCCTTTCTGCTCATTTAGAATAACAGCTGAGTAGCTAATTGCAGTAGCCATGAGTTTTGCTGGGGGAAAACGAGTTCAGGGCTGCTACTTGAAATAGAGTAATGCACCTTCTAGGAGCTCTGCCTTGGCGCTGGGAGCTTGGAGCAAAGGCAGGGTGCCAGCAACCACGTAACGCTCAGGTCAGGATTTGACAACGCTTTATAGTCTCAGAAGCAGTAAATGTGAGAAATTTATATGCAAAAAACCAACCAAGCAATTCAAATAAACTGAAAACTTCTATTCAAATATTTTTGCTTGGGAATAAAACTCAAAACAACCCACAGAACCATGACATTTACAGACGGTGTCATACTAACAAGTAATGCAGCCCAACAGGAAAGGATTTATAGGAGGAAGTTGTGCTGGATTTCCCAGGGTTTTACTTTGCACTAGCTCTAGTCTGACCCTGGGGACTGGATGCCCATTAGAGGTTAGGGCACATATGTGTCATCCTGAAGCACTGCTTCTGCTTTAGTTTCATCCAACAAGAATTCAGTTTGTGCACATCGAGATTGCTCCATGATGCAAACGAAAGCATGGCGAGAAGAGGCGATTGTAAGGTACACATCAGAAACACTCTCCTGATCCACCCCAAAAACCAATGCAAATGCACCCAGAGATCTCCCAGATGCCTATTCCTTTATATTATCTCTGCAGGTATATCCAGCACCAGATACATAAACCATCAAGTATTTAATCTGGTGAACCCTGGAGGCTTCCCTGCACACTCTTGAGAAACTAATTTCTTCACATGTTGTACAGGGAACCCAAAGCTCAGATTAGCCATGCAAATCAATGCAAACAAAGCAAAAGTATTGAGCTGGAACCCACTGCAGGTACAATCAGAAGCCTTCAGTGAAATGCTGGGGCTGGGGAGAGGCCACTGCATGAATGAAGACAAGAGAAAGACAGCTTTGACCTCAAGATACTACACAGAAACTGGTAATGCTCCTGTAACACTTGATATGCAAGCAAAAATCTTAGTTCTACTAAGCTAGTAATACAAACAATGCAAAATTTCAACTGCCAGTGTCAAACAGTTAACAAACATAATCTGAATTATACATTTTCATTTTGCAGGTATTTTTTATTTAGAACCAACAATTATTGAACAAGACTGATTTTTTCCTACTACAAGAAGTATCTTTTAAATATACAGTAGTGATTTTAATGCCAAAATAAGTTTTGAAAACACAGGAAATGGGTTAATTCTTGTCAGACTTTCATATAGCAAAACCTGATACTTCCTCATGGCAGACTTCTGCAGCCACTCTTCAGGAGATCATCCACTTGGAAGCCACTTGAATTCTCTGAGGATAATCAGTGACAAAGTGGCTCCTTTGTTGAATTCTGCAGATCTTCTCACCACAGTTGGCCAGTACCACCCAATGTTTAAAATATATGCACTTATCTTTGATTACATCCAAGTAAACAAGAGGCTCAGATATGCAGAAATTTGAAGTCCTTCACAGGCAGATTTCAACTTCACACCTACTAGCTAGTCAGACTTTTGCCTATATACAATCCAGCATAAACAAATTTATTTTCTGTTTCTGTGCTTGTTCAGTCTCTTCTATTTCACTTTCTGTGCTTTTTTAAGAAATAGCTGTGGCATGAAGCTGATAGGAGTACTTTCCAAAAGACCTCTCACTTTATTATTTTCTCCACGTACACCAGCTGAAGTTCTCCAGCTTGCTCCATGTCCCTTCACTGCAGCTCTTCAATGGAGCCTCATCTGGTACTGGCAGTGAACCCTGACAGTATCAGATGAGGCTAAGTCCTGCTATGACCACCGGCTGTAGTCTTTTGGCATCTGTAAGGATAGCAGACCACACAACCATTGCTTGATTTTATCACATGTAACAAGTGGTTAAGACTCCACCTCTTTTATTTCCACGTGAGTTCATGAAAAAAGTTTAGCTGATTTAACTGACAAATCACGCTTGTGTGGCCAACATTCTTCTTGAAAGATAAAGACTGTTGAATCTAGTGGAATGTTGACAATAGATTCTGCTGGGTTGAGCAAAAATCCTGCCAGAGAGTAAGTGAATTTGCCAAAGCTTATGTAGAACGTTTGGCGGTGGGTTTTGGCACTTGCAGCTCCTGGCTGTTTGGGAGTAAAGCACTTAGCAACAAAATATCACACTTTGACAGAGTGAGTATTTCATTAAGTGATCTGGAGTATTTTCCAAACTCAGATTTAAGGGAAAACAACATAAAGCCATGATTTGGAAATGGTCAAGGGAAAACTGCATTAAATATTTTGATAGTTCAAGTAGTAGTTGTTTATCCCTCTTGAAATAGACACTGCACTTGTTAAAGAAAAAAAACCAGCCATCACTAAGTAAATACCATAAAGATGCTTTCTTTTCAAGCAAGTTCCTCTGTGGAACACGCAGGTTGTTTTTGCTGCATTTGTCAAATGTTGAGGCAGGTCACCAGGATTTAAAAAAAAAAAAAAAAAGAGGTGATAGAGAAAATCCTAGTAATTACTCTGCAGAGAATCCCAGGTAGGGATTAATATTGCTCAAGCTATAAAGCTGGTAAGAAGTGGAAATCCAGTACCATCTTGTCCTTTCAGTCTTCCACTTTGATGCCTTTGCAGACACACTGTTGAAATGCCAGTTTAGGAATGACTTAAGAGTCACTGAACATGCAGCCTATGTAGAAAACCTAGTTCTCATTCATGCCCCTAAGAAAGTTCAAATATCCAGCAAGCTCATCTGGCAGAAGGCAAAAAAAAACCCCAAACCAACAAAAAACAAGCAGAATGTTTTTAAATGTTCATAAAATCACATGAAAATTCCCCAAGCCACAACTCTGCTAAAACTAATACTGCAATACTTTTTGTTGTTCAGCTTCTGGAGCCTATGCTCAGATTAAGCCCAGCCATATTTCAAAAACTCTTATAATATGTATTCTCAGAAGAGATCCTTCAGGTATGAAATAGCACAGGTCAGAGAGGAAACATTACAGGATATAAGCAACACCTAAGGTAAGCAAAAGGAGCTGGTGGGAGCAGGAGGGACTCTAACCCTATCAAAAATCACAGTGCCCTTTAGGTGACTTTGAAAATACCAGGCTGAGCATATAAAGCAGTATTTGTAACACTTTTGTAAATACAACTAAGAACAACAAAAGCACCAAAGGGAAAAATAAAAATCTTCAAAGAAATATTTAATGACAATGGTCATATATACATACGTTTGTGTGTATGTATGTAAACACACATCTATGCATATATATATAAATATATATATGCATGCACACTTCTATAAATACATACTCAAACAGTGGGATAATTGTCAGATAAATATTAATACTAAAAATCACTGTAATTCCATCTTTACAAGGCAATAACACCTGTGACTCATTACTTACCCAGGGTAGCTGGTAAGGGAATTCTCAGCCTTTTGCTTCTGAGACCCTTCCCAAAGATGCCATCCTCAGACTCACTGTGAGTTGCTAAAGCCACATCTTTCCATATCTTCTGCACTCTTCAAAGTGATAGTTCAGCTTCTCAGGCGATGGTTAAATGACCTACTTATAAATCTATTTTGGCTTCAAAGATACAGGTATATGTGGTAAAGGTAAGGGGGTTTAACTACCCATTAAACCTGGCCACTGTAGTTGGCAGTTGTCTGACTGCCATCCCTTTGTTTAGCTTATGGCCTTGCTTCTGCTGCCCATTTATAGACTGAGTTTGGGGATTACCTACAAATGGAAAGGATAAGGACTACCATGGTGCTCCCTGATCCAGTTTTGCAAAATAAGCAGCTAACTGGTTCGTAATGCAACATTCAGATGATGAAAGGATAAAACATGGTAAGAACAGGCTCAATGTCCAATGACTCCAGTGCATTTTTATTTGTTTACTTTGGATTTTAATTTGACACCACATCCTAAGCTGGTATAACTGCAACAGGGAAATAATGACATGTACTGACACTGTTTTATATTTTCCTATGATAAAGAAATTACTTTACAACTCTCTGCCTTATCTGTGCAGAGTCAGAGTTGTCTTTCCACAGTCTCATCTGTGCTGTGCTACATTCCTGC
>NW_010196789.1:25321-30698 GCF_000695765.1 Mesitornis unicolor
CTCTATCTCTGAGCGATGGCAAGAGAACAAGAATCTCATTTTGTAAAACCTGGTCCCACTATGGCTCAAAAGAGAGACTTTTCAGAATTTATTGTTACAAATGAACACAAAATAGACAAAATGTACAGTGCTTTCAGGTCCTTCCCTGGCCTGAATTGGAGTGAGGACTTCATCATAGGTGAGTGCTTTTACCACAGAACTACTACCTATACTTGTGCTCAAGTGCATGAATATATGTGACAAGACTGGATCCAACACAAAGTGAGAACTTTGCCAAAATCAACATATTTCCACAAAAAACAGCTTTGGGGAAAGTTGACATTTTCCAATTAAAAAGATATTTAATGTCCAAACCAGCTGCACTAATCTCAGCTCCTACCTCACCACATTGACAAAAAACTTTAGAGGCAGACTCTTTCCTGCTTTACATTTGTGCAGCTGCACCGTACAAACAACACAACCAAAGAAGTTCAAACAGCACAAAAGGAAGTTACCTTCTGCATTGCACTCTGGCAGGCCATCGAACCCCAGCAGCAAGTTGCCCTCGTTGTCATACTGTGCATAGGTGCCTGGAGGACAGGTTGGGGCTGGCTTCTCAGTGGGTGGTTCAGTGGTGGTTGGTTCAGGAGTGGTGGTAGTAGTTGTGGCAACAGTTGTTGTAGTGGTTGTAGTAGTTGTGGTGGTGGTAGTTGTTGGAGGTGTTGTTGTAGTAGTTGAGGGAGTGGTTGTCTTCTTAATCATTTCAAGACCAATGAGAGGCTTCCCTCCAAGGCTTATTATTGGTTTATCTTGTGCACTTGCTACAGGTTTACTAAATCTGCCATGTCCAAACAATGGTAATCCATCAGGACTCACCATCGGGGCACCGTTTTCATCTAGGGGAGAAGAATAAAACAAATAAAATCTCACCATTAACCCATTTCAGGCTTATAGCATGGTATTTATCAACAGTAGATACCACAAGAGCACTGAGAGTGTGATTACAGCCTCCTTTAATTAAGCTGAGCAAGAATAAAGTTGCTGTCTAGGAAAGAGCTATGGCTAAGGAAGCTGCTGTATGGTTCAGAAAAACCTCAGATAAACCACAGTGGTATTCACTTTTATGAGCTGTTTGATAAAACACTTCTTGGGAAGACATCAGGGAAGTTTCACTTTATGATCACAACATGCAGAGTGCCTGCATTTAATCTAAGCCAGTCTTGTAATAGTTGATGAAAGGTATGATGAACCCATATCCTGCTTCCTAATGTCAAACATGTGCAAGTGAAAACTGGGATGAGCTGGTGAGATGCTGTCACTGCAGATAAACTTTTGTGCCAAATTCTGGATACTGCAAATATACTTGGTAACCAGTTTAACAGCAGGAACTGAATTTGCATTCAAGAGATCTACACAGGTAGACCGATACGCAGACAGCAGTGTTTTCACAGATCACACACAGAGTTTTTTTGTTATCTGTGGGCAGTGTCAGAAGAAAAAATAAAATAATCACATACACATGGCTGATACAGTGCTAGTGGTGTGGAATAATTATTTCTATATGTACAAAGACATAAACAAGCATCGATCCTTATTCTGGCTCAGTTCTGCAGTCCTTTCTAATGCTGATACAAGTGAGACGGACTTGGGTGATCCTTGTCACCTTCCCAGGTCCTGCAATGTGCTAACTGCCTGATGGAGACCTGAGGTACAAGCAACTCCAAATGGCATGCATGGTACCTGGGGATGCCTGGAGCATTCAGTAGCTCAAAGACTTGTACCATGTGCACTAAAACTGTACATTTTTTTCTGTAAGAAGGAAGCTATCACTTACCAACAATTGTACGTCCGTCTCCTCCTAATTTCACTCGGAGAGGGTTGCCTTGGGAATCTTGCAGGTATTTTCCTTCAACATTTAACACTAGCCCTCGGTCAAGATCTACAATCTAAAAGCAATAGATGGACTCAAGTTTAGCTAACACAAGAAGAGGTGGAATTTCACAGCAACAGAAATCCTGGGAAAATTCAGATGTAAAGTGTGATCAGGAATAGCTACAACATCCACAGACTTTTAAAAGTGAGTCACTAATTGTACAGTAATCACCAAAAATTCACTGCTGAAGAGAGCAAATCCCCAGGAACTGGGCTCCAGAGCTGTACAGCAACCATATTCATATTGCCTACTGTAGCTCTCATGTGCAAAGGAGAGACTCTCTTGATTTTCTTGGGCTGTGCACTTCCTAAGGTAGATTCCTATAATACTGATTTGAGTATGACCCTGAGTCCTTTTGAAGATAGGGTTCTAAAGTATGTCTACTAATTAAAAAAAAAAGAAAAATTAAACTAGATAATTTAGATTGGAACAGCAGTGAAAACAAAGTAGCTAAGATATTAATTGGAGAAGGAGACTGAAGAAAAGCCTCTGTCTCATAAACCAGATCTGTCTAAGAGCTTGGATTGAATTCAAGAGGTAACTGCAGTTAAAATTCAGTCCTCATTGCTATTTCAGCCCAAAATAGCTGAATTCTACGCTGGTTTAACCTGAGGTTACAGACACTGAGCCACAGAACACAAAAATGCAAAAGGTGTTAGGTGCTGGAAGGAAACTGGGATGAGGATGTGAGCAGCAGTTCCCAGTTGGCAAGACAGATTTTGTGCTGGGGAAAAGACTGGAGCAGGAGGGACAGCAGATCACGAGATCAGTCTCTGAAGGCCTCCAGGCCCCAGATGTTGACAGAGATCCTCTTGCTTTACAAGGTGTTTGTCCTGCTAGCAGCAATGTCCTCCTCTCATGGGGTAGAGAGAGATGCCCCATGGCCTCCAAAGGACCTTCCCAGCCTGCTTTCTGGAGTCTATTTATAGGTCTTTGGGCATGTTCTGTAAAATGACTCCCTTGAATGTGGCATATCTAATACACCTTTTTGTGTTGCTCTAATGCAAATGGTAAGATTGAAGTGGCCATAAAATAAAAGTCTCCATGTGTCATGCAGCATGTGAGCAGCTCTACTGATACCAGGGAGACTGGTCACAAACTCCTCATGCTCAGCATTTGGGAAAACACACAGGAAAGAACAGTTCATTCCCTGCATTGGTTGGTTATAAACTCACTGAAAAGGATTTTAAAAGACAAGCTCTGGGCTTGTAGGCAGCTAGTAGGGCTTTCCTATCAATATCATCTGAGGTCTTCTGAAAATACCACTGGAAATATCTGTATGAATGGCAAAATACTTAAAGATACCTACACATGTACATTTAAAACATTGTGACACTTACATAGTAACTTTACATTTCAATACTCTTGCTCACAAGCTTCTCCCTGGAGCATGAGTCTGTGAGAAGCATTGCTGAACACATCCACCACAGCAGCAATCCTGGGCAGTCCCCACTCACACTGCGCAGCCCTGACTCACTGGAGAGCTTAAGTCCCACTGACTTAGAGGAAAAAATGTTTCACTACATCTATGGGAGTAATGCTATAGTTGAAAATTCAAGCCATCAGGCTTTAGATCAGACATTTAAAATGTTCAAATAATGAAATTCAGAAATTATCATTAGATTTCAATGGAACAGTAGAAACTACATCACGAAGTATAAACTTGCTTTACACCTTCATTGACTGAGACCACTGTTCTCCTCTCTTTTCTTAATGAAAATGTAAGTACAATAAAAGGTCAGAGCATCTTGAATTTGGAGAGAAGGTCACCCTACCCACTTTGTTCCTTGAGGGCCATTGATTACTCTCTGTCCACTTGGTTTTCCATTATTACCAGGTATTATTTTTCCATTTCCATTTTTTGTTGTAAGATTAGGTCTGCCATTGTAACCTGAAACAGAGAAGAAAACACACTGTTCTGAAGAAAGCTGTGCATATGACAAAGTATATTTTAAAATGCAATGAAATGCATTATCTGACCAACCTGGACATAAACGAGAGCAGAAAGAGCTCCACACAACCACTTGTTCAATCCTATCCTTAGCATAAACGTAAAGGAGAAAGGATGGGAATTATCTCCATATTTTTTTTCCTAACCTGTAAAAGGAAGGGGTCTCCTTCTCTACCTGAAAAACCACTGCTACACAGAGGCATACTCAGCTCAGAAATGGAGAAAGAGTAGCATGGAGCTACAGGCCCCTCGCTCAGAAAGGGCAGCAATTTTCACATCCTAGCTCAGACCTGCCTCCAAAAAACATATATGAAAATATATACATATATTAACTAATATATATATATATATTAACTGAACACTCCTAGGCTATTAACTTCCTAATTGCATGGCTAGCTGTAAGCTGATATACAACCTCCGTAAAGAAATCTGTTTTTATTTCATGCCATGCATCTCATCTTTGATTGTATTATTTAAGGTCCACTCCCATCCTAAAGCTTTGCAAGCTGGTGGACCTTCACACAACACTGTGTCTGACTGAAGCATGGCAAATACAATAGCCCAGCTGCATGGTTCTCACTGTGTAACACTGAGGCCACATTGAACAAAACATTGTTGGCTACATATAGCACAGAAGGTATTTACTAAAACACTCAGGTCACTCAATACTGTTTTGGGCATCCCTGCATCGGAGGGAAGAAAAAACTTTTCTACCTAGCAAAGTCACTGAGACTGGGATTCTCAATAGGTGACAGACCTTGATGTGTAATGGACCCTCTGTTCCAGTATCCAGGGTCAGCAGATACTCTGCCAGAAAGCAAGCCTCTAACATTTGGGGTAGATCACAGCCATAAAGAAGGCTTGACTTTGATGTGCACAGTCCTCAAAAGGAATGTGCAACCCTGACCTGTCACTTAGAAAAAAAGAAGAAAGTGGCTTAAAAAGTAATTAAAGAAAACACAGAATGCCAGCACAGCATGAAGGAACACCTTATTACCTAGGTGTGGGCAAGGTAGCACTATACATGACCTACAAAAGCCTCCATATGAGGAAGACCAATATACCTCAGAGACAGTCATGTTCTGAGTACAAATGTGCTTTCAGTGAGCATTCAGTGAAGTCACTGCTCAATAAGGAACATAGCCCTTTTTCCAACTCAGTACCTAATTCTGTCACCTCCTCTGCAGATCATGGGATCCTGCACAGATCAGACTGCAGGACCAAAGGTCTGAGGCACCACATTACACTGATTAGGCAATGTCCTCAAGAACTGGGCACCCTGAGAACCACCAAAGTAATACCTTGTATTAAATAACTCAACCTGCATTCTGACAGAGGACTTTTCATCTAACTGCTGATCTTAGGAAAAGCACAATTCAGTGACATTGCTGCAACAAAGACGAGATACCTTGCCCATAAGGAGGTCTAGCAAATTGCCCTTGGGAAGGGCTACGTAGCCTGGAGCTCAATAGTCGCTGGCGAGGGGACAAAGTGGAAGAAGAAACTGTTGGAGA